>NW_006399939.1:939245-956196 GCF_000299155.1 Elephantulus edwardii | reverse complement strand
GTGTACAATCTCAATCTCTTCACCATCCATCCTGATGCTGCCAATTAGTTAAGCATAGGCAAACCAAATCATTGTATTATTCTCTCTGCTTTCCTGGGTGGTTCATTTCCTTCATAAGAAAAGAAGTACAAACAAAAACCAAAATCCTAAGCCTTATCCTTGTGACTCTCATCTTCTCCCATACCATGTCTGACCTATCAGCATTTACGTGCTCATTGACCCCAAGTTGTATTCAGCATCTACTGTGTGCCAAGCATGAAAATCTCCCACAAGGAATCCAGACTTTCTGGAGCCAAGGAGGCTGGATGACCCTTGAAAGCATTTATTGCCCAAGGATTTTTAAACCTTAAGCCAGAAAATGCCCCTGAAGTCTTCTTAGAACCAAATAATAGTTTAGCTTAACCAGTATAGAATTTCCGCTTTGAGCATCCTATTCTCTTTAAAATCAATCTATACGGCGTCAGAAACAGCAGCAACTTGAAAGGTTACATGGGAATTTAAGGGGCAGAGAGTTTACACTAATGGGGGAGGGACAACTCAGAAAAAGAGCTGCACAGCTTGGAGAATGACTTGGAGAGTGAAACTGTCATGTAGGAATTATTGGTATCTGTTCACTTGGATGTAGTCTCAATAAGAGCAAAAAAGAAATTATTGAACAATAGCAATAAATAAAGTACTGGAAAAAATTTCCTCCATGAGCCCAAACCCTCCCAGGAAGTCTAGGTGAAGGAGAACAAAGACTCAGGATCAGAAACCTGCATCCCCGACCCTCTCTCGGCTCCTGCATGACCTGGGCTCCTCTCCACTTTAACGCCTTCCCCCCATAAAGTCTGACTCACTGCAACTCCAGGTGATAGAGCAGAACTGCTCCACAGTGTCTTCTGGGCTGGAGTCTTTATAGAAGCAAATTACTAAATCGTTTTCCTAAGAAGCTGTTACTGCGTTTGAACCACCAATGTTTCCATTAGCAGCCCACTAATTAATGGTTTGAGCCAGCAGGGCTCCAGGTATGCTCCCTGCCCTGCCTGGGAGAGACTTCATGTGCTCCCCCAGGGCCTTTGCATTAGCTGGTCCCTCTTCTTCTAGATTTGTAACTCGCTAGATTTATCTGCATCCTCAGCACTTCCCTTGTTCCTCCACCTCTTTGCCTGGTTTGGGATCTCCTAATCTTCTCATAAGGCCTGTGAGGAAAGAGTTGCACTGCCAACACGAGGCTACACAGTTCAAATCCACCAGCTGCTTTTTTGGGAGAAAGATGGACACTCTCCTCCCATGTGATTCACAGTCTCTGAAACCTGTTGGAGGGTTAACAATGGGTCGGTTTCAGCTCCACGGCACAGAACAACAAGAAGCAATCCTTTGTGTGAAGAAAATATCTGTTCTCAAGGCGTCCATTTAATTTGGATCCACAATCAACACCCATAGCAGCAGTCTCAATAAATCAAAACGTGTATTGCATTGGTCAGATCTGCTGTCAATCACCTCTTGAAAGCATTAAAGAACAAGGATGTTAGTTCAGAAACTAAAGTGTACCTGACCCAAGCCTCAGGTTTTTTCAATTGCTTCCTGTGCTTGTGAAAACTGGACAAGGAATAAAGAAGGCTGAGGAAGGATTCATGCCTTTGAATTGTGGTGCTGGTGAAGAGTATGGGACATGCCATCAGCTAAGTGCCAAAAGAAAAAGTAAATGATAGGGAGCTCTGGTGGCCTAGTGGCAAGAAGCTGCGCTGCAATTCCAGAGGTATGAGGTTCAAATCCACCAGATGCTCTACTGGAGAAGGAGAAGCAATCTTCTGTCAGATCCAATTTGACGATATACACACACAAAAAATATAAAATAAAATTTAAAAAAAAAAAGAAAAAAGTAAATGAATCTGGGAGGAGGTGCAGCCAGAGTGCTCCTTAGGGGCAAAGATGGCAAGACTATGTCTCACATATTTCGGGCGTGTTTCCCGAAGGGACGAGGCTGGTTCTTGGAAGAAAGAAGACTTCTTGCCTGGAAGAGCAGTAGGTCCTTCAGAAGATGACCTTCAACAAGATGGACTGACTGATTTCAACAACAGACTCTAGCCCAGCACAGATAGTGACAATGGCACAGGAACAGTTTTAATCTGTTGTACTTCGGTTTGCTACGAGTCAGAGCTGACTTGACAGCAGCTATCAACAAGAACCCCTTTCTAACATACTACATGATCTACCTACTGGCTGTATTGTGTCTTTCTCCTCAAACTAGAATACAAGCCTTATGAGGATCTCGTCCTTGGGGACTACTGAGTAGATCCAGACTCATAACAACCCTATATGACAAAGAAGACCTTCCCACAGGAGCTTCCTGGCTAGAATGTTTATACAGAACAGAATGCCCAGGTCTTCCTCCCTTGGAACTACTGGGAGGTGCTGGGTGGATTCGAACTGCCAACTTTTTAGATAGCAGCCAAGACCTTAACCATTGTTCCAGTAGGGCTCCCCTTACAAGGGTAGGGATTTGGATGTTTTTTCACTGCTGTACCCCAAGTTTACAGCGCCTGAAACACTCAATCATATAATGTTGTTGTTGTTGTTGATTGCCTTCAAGTCGAGGACGGCTCCTAGCGACCCTATGAACAAAAGGCCTGAAGCCCCTCTACAACTATTGACGTTTATAAAAGTTCACAGTTTCCGGAGGCATGTTATTTAGGAAGTGGATGCTACTCTCAATCGTTTTTTTTGATGAATGGATCCTTACGATTCTATCCCCCTTCGTTTATAGACATCCTATGAAGGTTTAAAGAGCCTTGGTGGTACAGCAGTTAAGGGCTCAGCAACTAACAGGAAGGTTGGCAGTTTGAACCTACGGCCGGGTTGCTCTGGGGGAGAAAGCTGGACAGTCTGCATCTGGGTGGATTTCCAGCCCTGGAACCCTCCAGGGCAATTCTCCTCTGGCCTGCAGGGTCCTTATGAGTGGGCATCAGCCAGAGGCCAGTTGATAAATGCTCAGCTCACATATTTTGGGCATGTTATTGGGAGGGGTCAGTTCTTGGCAAAAGATAGCGTGCCAGGAAAAGAAGAGGGTCAGCGAAGGAGCGGAAGGTCATTCATTAGCTGGACTGACAATGTTGTAACAAGGGGCTTAATTAAGCTCAGTGAAGACTGCCAGGCAGGACGGTGCAGGGTCCTGCAGGGGCCTCCTCTGTCTTACAAAGGGTTGCTAGGGGTCAGTCTACTTGATGGCAATTAACACCACCACCAAAGTGCAGAGAGGAGAGGTGATTTGCCCAAGATCACAGAAAACAGGAGGCCCTGCCAGTCTACAGCCCAACCTCACACAATAAACAGCCTCCTGTTCCCCCAGGAGATCAGACAGCAGGTCTGTGTCGTGACTCTGCCCTCCCTGCTCTGGTAAACCTTGTCTCTCTGACGCTTATGAATGGAGTTGCTAGGTCGCAGCCAGCCTCAGCTCTCCCTCCTCCCGGGGTCTTGCCCACCTTGACCTGAGCGTAGAAGCTGCCCAGGCTGCAGCAGACGCGGCACTCGAGCATGGCATCATCGTTGTTGTGGGCGTAGCGTAGAGCCTTCTCGAAGCTCTCCAGGGCCTTCTGGAAGAGGCTGAGGCCCAGGAAGGCGTTGCCCATGCTCAGGCTGACCTGACCCCCGAGCTGGGCGCCTGCCCTGGTGCCCGGCAGGCCGAGGCAGGTCTTGCAGTAGGAGATGGTCTTGTGGAACTCACACAGCTTCTCGTTGCTGCGCGCCAGGTTCAGGTAGCTCTCCAGGAGGAAGTCGGCATCCTCCAGCTCCCGGGCTGTGTCGATCTGCACCACTGCGAACTGCCCACCAAGGAGGGCAGCGTCTGTCAGCCGGGCCCCCACACCCCAGGCTCAGACCGGAGCCCCAGAGCCCAGAGACCCAGATCCCAAAGCCCCAGACCCCAGACCTTCCAGGCTTCATCCTCTGTCTCCAGGCTTAAATCTGGAGTCTCCATCAGCCTCCCTCCAGGTCCAGACACACAACCCCACACAGAAGAGGAGACCCAGACTCCAAAACTTGTACTTGAGACCCCGCAGCCTCTCGTGCAGCGTGAGCATGTTGGCGTTCAAGGCCACAGGGCCCAGTCCCAAGCCTAGACTCCGCATCTGAGACTCCGAAGCCTCAGATGCAGTTTCAGGGCTCCAGATTCAGATTCAGCGTGGGGAAGCAGCCAGCGTTGGGAGCTGGAGAAACCGGCCTGGGCCTCGACACCCACCACCCCCTCCGCGCAGGGGGGCCCAGGCCCACCTTGAGCATCTCCTTGTAGCGGCCCATCTCCGAGTGGGCGGTGACCAGGCAGCCCAGCACGCGGAAGCGCCCCACCAGGTCGGCGCTCTTCTCCAGCACCTTCGTCCACACCTGCAGCGCCTTCTCCGTCTGGTTGGACTGGTACAGCTGGAGCCCCTTTTCGATCTGCTGCTTCGTTTGGTCCTGCCCCATCCTCGCGGAGCCCCGAGCCCCACGGCCCACGCTGAGGACTCCCCGATGACTCTGGGCCTCTAGGCGCTCATGGCGCAGGACGCACCGGGCCCAGGAGCAGACGCAGGGCCTGGATGGGGCGCCAGCGCCACCCTGGGAACAAAGCTGGGGCGGCCCCTATTCGCAGCTGTCCCTGCCAGTTGGGCCCATGTGGCCGCTGAGGAATGTCAGCCGCAAGGTCACGCGGGTCTCTGCTGTACCCACCCCCAAGCTGGGAGGCGGCTTCTCCGGGGATGCAGGCACCCTGCCACCTGGGCACCCCTTGAGCTCTTTGGTGCTGGCTCTGACAGCCCTGGCTGGGCTGGCCCTCGCCGCAGCCTTGTCGGGGAGCCCCAGGACACAAAGACCACAGGGACAGGACGAGACTGGGCTCACAGGCAACAGGAGGCCCCAGGTCAGTCTCTCCGACTCAGTTTCTCCCCTTTACATTCCCCCTGCCCTGGATCCTCCCCGGCTATGTGGACTCACCAGCCATCCCAGGGAGGAAGATGAAAAGGCTTCCTCCCAAGAGTTACAGCCTCAGAAATCCTACCATCCTGCACGGTTGCTATGAATAGTCACCAATGGGCTCAAAAGCAGTGGGAGAAAGGAATTAATATGGAAGCAGGTGGTCAGGGTTTTCTTCTCATGAGCAATGTCTGGGTGGGTTTGAACTGCTAGCCTTTCAGTTTGCAGCTGAACATTTAATCATTATGCCCCACACCTCCTTAAAATGAAGATAATAATCCTTCTCCCGCGAGGGGTTATGAAGCAATGTAGTATGACCACATCATATGAGGCTGTCAGGGTTTGAATCCTGGCTCTGCCTTTTACTATCTGTGTGACTTCAGAGAAATTACCTGGTCTCCTCTTATCAGTTGCCTCAACAGTGGAATGAGGAGGTAGGTCCACCCCCCCCCCTCCCCGGATTGTTTGGAGAAGTAAATGAATCACTAGCCAACGAGAGAGTCTAGGACAGAAACACTGAATGAATGTGTTGATAAGCAAATTAAACGCCAGGTAAAACTGACCCTTGAGGACATGAAATATATCCTGATTGCAATTCTAATATGGAAAAAAATTATCTAATAATGAGGTGGATTTTTTTAAAGCTTTATTTGATTTCATTTTTGTTATTGTGTGCTCTTTATTTTTTAGATTTTATTTTAATAATTTTAATGAACTTTTACAGAGAATTTGGATTTCCATTCATTCATTTTTGCACTTTTCTCCCTGCCCAGCCCTCCCCCCATCCCCCAGCCCAGTTCGCTCCTCTCTTTGAAAAGTAAAAGAAAACTTATTTCTTTGATATACAATCTCCCCACACCCCTCCCACCACCCCAAGTACACTCCACTATGAAAGTTTAATTGTGGACTCTTGTGATAACCATAATACCCTATCATACATCGCTTTTAAATTATTCTTTCTCTCATCTGTTTCAATGCAGTATATGCCATTTATCCAGTTTTTCTCAGTCTTATCCCAACCCTGATATCAGTCCCATTTTACAGCAGTGGCACCATGCAGTATTTATCCTTTTGCAACTGAGATATTTCACTCAGCATAATGTCCTCCAGGGTCACCCGTTTTGAATAATATTGCATGAGTTCCTTGTTTTTCAATGCAGCGTAGTATTCCGTTGTGTGAACATACCACAGCTTCTCTATCCATTCATTTTTTGATGGGCACCCGGGTTGTTTCTAACTCCTTGTTATGGTGAACAGAGCCACAATAAACATGGGTGTGCATTGTTGTGTGCTCTTGAGCCAGGTCCGAAAGGCACAGGAAAGAGACCACCCATCTCTCTCTAGCTGAGCATCTGGCTGATTCGAACCCTGTTCCCTTGGGACTGCAGCACAGCTCCCCTCCACTGGGCCACCAGAGCTCCCCTAATAATGAGTTTTAATGGTGGATAGATTGATGTATGTTATTGAGAATATACAGAGCAAAGCATGCACAGCTTCAGCTGCTGCCGTGGGGACAATTCAGTGACACTGATGACACTTTGGAAATCACACAATTATTCTCCCTCTCCTTTCCTTTTTTCTTTCTTACTATTTTGTGTGTACCGTCAAATTGGATCTGACTGGTACAGGAGGAGATTGCCTCTCCTTTTCCAGCAGAGCATCTGGTGGATTTGAACCACAAGCCTCTGGGATTGCAGGGCAACTTCTTGCCACTAGGCCACCAGAGTTCCTTTCTCCCTCTCCGCCCCTTAAGGCTCTTATCTAATCTTGCAAGTTGTTTTTATCAGTTTGCCCCCCCCCCCCACAGTTTTCAAAGGAGCACAAAGCTCAAGGTAATCATCTTTTCACTGTTGTTGTTGTTGTTATGTGCTGTCGAGTCGCTTGCAACTCATAGCGACCCTATGTACAACAGCCCTAAACTCTGCTCTGTCCTGTGCCAACCTCACTGTCTCTGACACTGCCATCCCGATTATCCCAGTCACTGAATCAATCCACCTCATGGAGGGCCTTCCCCTCCTGTGCTGTCCCTCCACCCTCCCAAGCATGATGTCCTTCTCCAAGGACTGGTCTCTCCTTACAACATGTCCAAAGTATGTTAGACAGAGCCTCAGAATCCTTGCCTCCAAGGAGCCACCTTGTTTAACGCTTTCCAGGGTAAATCTGTTTGTTTTCCTAGCAGTCCATGGTACTTTCAATACTCTTCTCCAGCACCGCAGCGCAAAGGCATCAATTCTCCTTCTATCCTCCTTAGTCATTGTCCAACTCTCTGATGCATAACAAGTGATAGCAAAGACCATGGCCTGTATCAGACGCACCTTAGTCTCCAAGAGACACCATTGCTCTTCAACACCGGTGCAGGGGTTCCACCCAGCCTCTAATGGCGCTAGAAAGCCTGGGATCCAGGAGAATTTGAAAATCCTTTTCCCTCTTCTCACTGGGATTCTTCTTTAAAATCTTGGAACAAAGTGCTCAGGGAGGGGGGAATTCTGTAACTGCAGCTAGGCATCATCTAGCAAAGGAGGCACTTGTGCTTGGAGACAATTCACCAGCCATTCCATCTCTCCTTCCTAATCTCTCTTGCTCTTAAACTCAACTCCTTGCCAACTCACAGCTGACCCTCCATCTGGTTTTTGAGAGACTGGAAATCACACTGTGGTAAATTGCTCCTATTTCTCCCAAGAAGTCACTGGTTGCTTCGAGCCACCTTTGGGTTAGGAGCCCAATTTCCTACAGACTAGGCCAGCAAAGCTCCTTCTATGTCAGTGTTAAGAATCAGGGAGGGAGCTCTGGTGGCCTAGTGGTAAGAAGCTGCACTGCAATCCCAGTTTTAAGAATCAGTACAATTTTAATGGTTGAAATATAATTTACATATTATGTTTACCTTTGTAGAGCATACACAATCCAGTGGTTTTTAGTAGAAATACAAAGTCATACATTGATTACTATTAATTACAGAATAATTCCATTGACTCGGGAAACCCCCCCTCGTATCTATTAACAATCACTCCTCATTTCCTGCTCCTCTCAGCCCTCAGCCAACACGGGGTGTGTGTATGGTCTCTATCTACTTACCTATTTTAGACATTTCATATTCAATGAATAATACAATTGCCTTTGGTGACTAGTTTCTTTCACTTAACATATTTTCACGGTTCATCCACTTTGTTAACACACACCAGGACTTTATGCCTTTTAATGAGTGAAAAATGTTCCATTGTGTAGATGAGCCACATTTTGTTTATTCAGTCACTTCCTGAAGGGTATTTGTATAGTTTCCCTTTTGGCTATTATAAATAATAATAAAGCTATGAACATTTGTGTTGACAGCATACCAATTGACATATATCAACAAACAGATGCTGCCCTGGATGTGCTCACTAAGTTGTGCCAAGAAATCTGGAGGACAGCCAGCTAGCCAACTGACTCAAAAAGATCAGTATTTGTTCCCATTCCAAAGAAAGGTGACCCAACAGAGTGCAGAAATTATCGAACAGTATCATTAATATCACATGCAAGCAAGATTCTGCTGAAACTTATCCAAAAATGATTGAAGCAATATGTCAACAGAGAACTGCCAGATGTGCAGGCTGGATTTAGAAGAGGTCATAGTACTAGGGATATTACAGCTAATGTTAGAAGGATGTTGGATGAAAGCAGAGAATACCAGAAGAATGTCTATCTGTGCCTCATTGACTATGCAAAGGCTTTTGACTGTGTGGATCATAACAAGCTATGGCTGACTCTGAGAAGAATGGGAATCCTAAAACATTTGATTGTGCTTATGTGAAACCTATACTTGGACCAAGAGGCAGTCATCAGAACAGAACAAGGAGACACTACATGGTTTAAAATCAAGAAGGGGGTCTGTCAGGGATGTATTCTCCATACCTTTTCAATCTGTATGCAGAACAGATCATGTGGGACCCTGGGCTGTATGAGGAGGAATGTGGCATCAGGATTGGTGGAAGAGTCATCAGCAACCTGCATGCAGATGACACAACCCTGTTTGCTGAAACTGAGGAGGACCTAAAGCACTTGCTGCAGAAGATCAAGGACTGCAGCCTCCAATGTAGACTGAAGCTCAACATCAAGAAAACAAAGATTCTCACCACTGGGCCAACTGACAGCATCAGCATGGGTGGTGAAGAGATTGAGATAGTTAACAGTTTTAATTTGCTTGGCTCCATATTCAACACTCTCGGTACGAGCAGCCAGAAAATCAAGAGACAAATTGCAATGGAAAAGTCAGCTGTCAGAGACCTTTCAAGAGTACTGAAGAGCAACAATGTCAGGCTGGAGACTAAGGTGGACCTGATCTGGGCTATAGTCTTTGCAATTATGTGCTATTCATTGGAGAGTTGGGACAGTGACCGGTATGATAGAAAGAGAATTGATGCCTTTGAGCTGTGGTGCTGGAGAAGAGTGTTGACTATACCATGGACTGCTAGGGGAACAAACAGGTTTGTCCTGGAGAGGGTGAAGCCAGAATGTTCCCTGGAGTCAAGGATTCTGAAGTTTCATCTGACATACTTTGGGCATGTTGCAAGGAGGGACTGGTCCTTGGAGAGGGACATCATGTTTGGGAGAGTGGAGGAACGGCGCAGGAGAAGACGACCCTCGATGAGATGGATCGATTCTGTGATTGGGGTGGTGAGAGTAAGTGTGTTGGAGATGTGAGGTTGGCACAGGATAGAACAGGGTTTAAGGCTCTTGTACATAGGGTCCCTATGAGTTGCAAGCAACTCGACAGCACATAACAACAACAACAATATTAATTTCTGTAGGGAGCTCATGTGGTATAGTCTGCAGGAAGTTGTGCTGTTAACCTACAGGCAGCTCCAATCTGATGCTTCAAATCCACCAGCCACTCTGTGCGAGAAAAGCAGGCAGTCTCCTCCTGTGTGTTTGACATTCTCTGAAAGGCCCCTGGAAGGTCAACTCTGAGTCAGTGCCAACTCGATGGCAATAAATAGAGTATATATGTAGGACTGGACTTGCTGAGCCATACAAATGACTCAATGGTCAATTGTGAGAACAGTCAGATGGCCTCAGGGCCTTTGCACGGCCCAGTCCCTGTCCTCTTTCCCTAGACTTAACCGAAAGCAAAGCCACTGCCATTGAGCCAATTCTGACTCATAGTAGTCCCGCAGGACGGGTACTGCCACATCTTTCTTCCACAGTACAGCCGATGGGTTTGAACCACTGACCAGTAGGTAAACAGTAGAATGTGACCAGAGTTCTTCATTAAGATCTGTTGTTATTCTTGTGTGCCCTCAAGTTGGAACTGACTGATTGTTGACCTTTCCATTTTCAGAGGTAGCCAACTGCATGGGAGAAGAAGAACCAATGCCTTTGAGTTGTGGTGCTGGAGAAGAGTTTGAATATATGGACTGTCAAGAGTTAACAAACAGGTCTGTTTGGGAGAGGCTGAAACCAAACTTTTCCTTGGAGACAAGGACTCTGAGGCTCAGTCTCACATACTTTGGGCATGTTGCAGGAGGGACCAGACCAGACTTTGGAGAGGGATATTATGCTTGGAAGTGGGGACAGCACAGAAGAGGAAGACTCTGGATGAGATGGGTTGATACAGTAACTGGGGCAATGGAGGTGGGAGTGTCAGAGGCAGTGAGATTGGCTCAGGACAGAGCAGGGTTCAGATAGATTGTGTATACGGTTGCTATGTGTTGTAGGTGACTCACTGGCACATAACAGTAAATTGCAGGAGATTTTCTTTTTTAAAAATTTTTTAAAATTATTTTTGTCTGTGTACCATCAAATCAGATCTGACTGGTACAGGAGGAGACTGTCCCTCCTTCTCCAGCAGAGAATCTGGTGGATTCAAACTACTCACCTTTGGGATTGCAGTACAGCTTCTTGCCACTAGGCCACCAGAGCTCGCCAGGAGATTGTTGTGTTTTTTTGGTTGTTTTTTTTTTCTCCCTTGGAGCAGCTGGTGGACTCAAACCATGTGCCTTTAGGTTGGCAGCACAACTCTTTACCATGAGGCCACCGGAGCTCCCTTAGAAGAGAAGCTTGTTAAGATCTACTTAGGATAAATCAGCTTATTATGCTCTCATAGGCTTTTATTCCATTTTTATTTGAGACTTATCTCTGTAATTTTATGTTCATTAGTAGGACTATTTTGCTAAATGCCAGCTTTCCCCAGCTAAATGTGTGAGAAGGGACTTGGTCTCATTCACACAGAATATCCTTGGAGCAAGACTTGGCACACGACAGCCATTCAACATGTATCTTGGTAAATGAGTGAATCTGATTTATCTTAAAAGGGGAAGAGGGAGGAATGGGCTTAATTTTAAAATATATAGCAACTGCTGTTGGCTTAGCCTCACACCAAGCACATGCTGCTGTCACTGGAGAAACTGACCACAGCAGAGATGGCCCATTATTTATCAAAAGCCAGACACCTCCAAGGGAGCAGCCTGGGGTTCAGGAGTAGGGTGGGGTGGCAGGGTCTGGTATGGCCAGATAAAGGTTTTCTGCCCCAGTGACAGAGCCAGAGGTACAGGAGACATCAAATAGGTAGCCAGGCAAGGAGGCTTTGGGATAGTGGACTCAGACCACAAGAATCTGGGAAAGAGAAAATGGGAGGGTCCACGGCAAGTTGGGGAGCCACGGCCAGCAGTAGAGCTGGCCAGGTCTGGGGTGCCTTGGACTGGAGTCCTCGTTGTCTGTTTGCAGGTCTGGGTTGCAGGAAACTTCCAAACAGGAAGGATGGTGGACCCACAGGGTAAGTGCCGGACAAATTACCAGCAAATGATCTCTCTCTCTCCCCGAGTCCAGAAACAATTTTAGCTGGAGTTTTTGTTAGAAAGATGGATGGACAGCCTGCTATATTCCCCAAAGTATTCTGGGATCACAGCCTTCAGGCCATCTGGAGAACTTCAATGATCTCAAAACTTGAAAATGAACAGGGCAAAGGATTCCTCTGGCCCAGTCAGCCAGTTGCTCCATTGACTTCAGCAAGAGGAGCATGCCCGTGCTTGTTCTAGAGAATGGTGTCCATCCCATGCGTCTTTCAAAAATGAAATTTCCGTAAGTCATCAACTACACACATTTGGGTCAAGGTCACATTCCTTGAGGATTGAGTCTGTGCTTGAGGGTAGCAAATCTTTGTCCTACTAGCAAACTAGGGGGCTCTGGTGGTGTCGTCTGTAGAGAACTGTGCTGTTTACTTACCTTTCTGGCAGCTCATCTCCACCAGCAGCTCCTTGGAATAACTATTAATTAATAATCTCTTAACAGCCTCAGAAAGGCTGGAGGTTCAGTTACGAGAAAGGTTTGACTCAACAGTTATGAGTTTTGGATTAGCAAACTGCACAGTCCCTGCCAAAGTGAGAGGAGACCAGGAGGAGAGCGCTCGCAGGCAATATTTCCTAAACGAAATATTCCTTCTAGCTTACAGTTGAGGAAGGAATCAGCGGGTGGAGCCAAGTTAAGTGTGTGCGCTGCTAACCAAAAGGTCTGTGGTTCAAAGGCCGGGAGGTCCATTTTCAAAAAGCCCAGCTACTGAAAAGGCGGGGGAGCACCCTGTGTTGTCTACTCTGACGCACATGGAGTCGCCATGAGTTAGAACAGGATAGAAAAGGAAACCGAGGCACAGCATACAGTGACGTACCCAGGACCAGGTGGTGTGACATGAGGCTGCCACTCCTGGGCCTTGTACGCCTGGGAGAGGGAGAAGACAGCAGCGAGAGCAGGACACCAGCTCTCAGAAATTACAGCGCTTTTAGGGACCTGCTGTGTAACAAACTCACAGGAAATCTGAACCCCGGTGCCATGTACTAGGCAGGCCACGGAGCAGGTCCAGGAAGAACCACAAACTGACATGCTCTTCTTACTGGCCACTAGGGCAGCACCAAGGAGATGATCCACTGCCAACCCAAAGGCACCCCAGTTCGAATCCACCAGCTGCTCTTCAGAAAAAGGACAGGTCATCTCCTCTCATGTGATTTTACTCCTTCTGAAAACCCACTAGACGGTAAGCTATGACTCGGTTCTAACTCGATCACTGTTGTTAGATGCCGTCAAGTTGCTTGCAACTCATAGTGAGCCCATCTATATACAACAGCTCTGAACCCTGCTCTATCCTGAGCCAACCTTATTGTTTCTGTCATACCTACACCCATTACTCCAGTCACTGAGTCAATCCATCTCATGAGGGTCTTCCTCTCCTGTGCTGTCCTTCCACCCTCCCAAGCATCACGTCTCTCTCCAAGGACTGATTCCTCCTTGCTACATGCACAAAATCAGTCAGATGGGGTTTCAGAATCCTTACCTCCAAGGAGCAGCCTGGTTTAACCCTCTCCAGGTTAGCAGTCCACAGTATATTCAATACTCTTCACCACCACCACGGCTCAAAGGCATCAGTTCTCCTTCCATCATCCCTAGTCATTGTCCAGCTTTCTGACACATAGCAAGTAATTGAGAAGACTATGGCCTGGATCAGGCACACCTTTGTCTCCAGACTGATATCATTGCTCTCCAGTACTCTTGAGAGGTCCCTGACAGCAGAGTTTTCCAATACGATTCATCTTTTGATTTCTTGACTGCTGGTACCAAGAATGTTGATTATGGAGCCAAGCAAACTAAAGCTGTTAACAAATCTCAATCTCTTCACCGTCTATCATGCTGCTGCCAATTGGCCCAGTAGTGAGAATCTTTGTTTTCTTATGTTGAGTTTCAATCCATATCTAAAGCTGCAGTCCTTGATCTTCTGCAGAAAGCGCTTCAGCTCCTCCTCAATTTCAGTAAGCAAAGTTGTGTTATCTGCATAATACAGGTTAAGTCTTCCTCCAATCCTGATGTCACATTCCACCTCACAGAGCCCAGCTTCCCAGATGGTCTGTTCTGCATATAGATTGAAAAGGTATGAAGACAGGATGCATCCCTAACACACTTTTCCCAATTTTGAACCATGCAGTGCTTCCTTGCTCTGTTCTGATGACTGCCTCCTAGTTTTGCACAAGCACAGTCGAGTGTTCTGGGATTCCTATCCATTTCAGAGTTAGCTACAGTTTGTTGTGATTCACACAGTCAAATACCTTTGCACAGTCAATGAAACACAGACATTCCTCTGGTATTCCCTGCTTTAAGTAAAGATCCATCTAACATTAGCTACAATATCCCTAGTACCACGACCTCTTCTAAACCCAGCCTAAACATCTGGCAGTTCTCTGATGTGCGGTTCCAGCCATTTTTGGTAATTTTCATCAGAATCTTGCTTGCATGTGATAGTAATTATACTGTTTGATCATTTTCGCACTCTATTGGGTCACCATTCTTTGGAATGGGAATGTGGATCTCTTCCAGTCAGTTGGCCAGGTAATTGTCCTCCAGATTTCTCGGCACAACTTGGTGAAATATGTCAATTGGCATGCCATCTATTCCTGGAGCATTGTTTTGTTTTGTTTTGTTTTGTTTTTTGCCAATTCTTTCAGAGCAGCTTGAACTTCTTCCTTCAGCAGGCTCTTCCTTCAACAGGCTCTTGCTCATACGTTGTTTCATGAAATTCTTCTGTGTCCACCAATTTGTTTTGGTACAGTGACTGTATACTCCTTCCATTTTGTTTAGTGCTTCCTGGATCATTCAGTATTCTCCTCACAGCATCCTTAAGTAATTACACTTCGAGGCTTTGGGTAAGAGGTGCAATTCCTTACAGGTTACTCCACCAGACCTCAAAATGGCATCTAATATTGAGTAAACTTGCTGAAAATGGCTTTTTTTTTTAAATGGCCTCTTAAAAATGTTAAAGAGCAGCGAGCTCTGGTGGCCTAGTGGCAAGAAGGTGTGCTGCAATCCCAGAGATGAGCAGTTCAAATCCACCAGATGCTTTGCTGGAGAAGGAGGAACAATCTCCTGTACCAGTCAAATCTGATTTGACGGTACACACACACACACACACACACACACATAATAATAATTTTTAAAAAAGAATAAAAAAAGAGCAAAGAGGTCACTTTGGGAACCAAGGTGCACCTGACCCAAAGCATGCTATTTTTCTTACTGTTTCATGCATGTGATATGAGACAATGAAATAATGGGGGGGGAAAAGAAATGATACCTGTGAAATGTAGTGTTAGTGGAGATTAACTTGACCATGAACAGCTGGAAGAACAAATTTATCTTCATCTCACATTGTTGTTAATGCCTTCAAGTCCACTATGACACATAGAGACCCCACAAACAGTAGACCTTGCCCTATCTTTGCCATTCTTGCCATTTGTGATACACTCAAGCCCGCTATTACAATCATTGTGTCACTCCATCTTCAAGAAACCTTCCCTTCCTTTGCTGAAACTCCACTTTCTTTTGATGCCCTTTTATATAGTGTTGTTTTTAAAATTTATTATTAATTTCAATGAAAATTTACAGAGACTTTGGATTTCCATTCATTCATGGTTGAACTTTTCTCCTTTCCCAACCCTCCCCCCTAGTACATACCTTCTTGGAAAAGTAAAAGAAAAATTATTTCATTGTTTTACAATCCCTCCCCCAGGCCCACTCTACTATAAAGGCTTCTCCCTGGACTCCTGTCATGACAAAAGTCCCTAACAAATTTCCATCTGTTTCAATGCAGTATACATTATTGAACCCATCCTTCCCAGTCTCCCCCGAATCCCAAGGTCAGTCCTGCTTTACAACAGTGGCACTATGCAGTATTTGTCCTTTTGTGACTGAGATATTTGACTCAGCATAATATCCTCCAGGGTCACTCATTTTAAATAATATTGCATGAGTTCCTTGTTTTTCAATGCAGCATAGTATTCCATTGTATGAATATACTACAGCTTCTCTATCCATTCATTTGTTGATGGGCACTTAGGTTATTTCCAACTCCTTGCTATTATGAACAAAGCCGCAATAAACATGGGTGTGCTTTGATGCCATTTATGGTCTCCTTGGGGTATATTCCCAGTAGTGGAATTGCTGGGTCAAATGATATCTCTATTTGCAACTTTTTGAGAAAGCGCCATCCCGCCCTCCACAGTGGTTGCACCATTTTACACTCCCACAAACAGTGAATAAGGGGTCCAATTTCTCCACAGCCTCGCCAGTATTTCTTGTGCTGTTCTGTTGAATTTTGCAGTTCTGACTGGGGTGAGATGGTATCTCATAGTTGTCTGGATGCCCTTTTCCAAAGACCAGCCCCTCCTAACAACATGGCCAAAGTATGTGAGATGACGTTTCACTACCCTCGCCTGCAGGGAGCACTGTGGCGACACTTTTTCCAGGACAGACCCTGTTTGCTCTCGAGTCCATGGGATAGTCAGCATTCTTCCCAATACCATAATTCAGAGGAACCGGTTCTTCTATCTTAAGTTTCCAATTTTCATAGTTTTATGGAAATGCATACTCCAGACATATTATCATGAGAGGCCTGTCTCTGGAGGTTATCTTGCTTGGTCAACAACAACAAAGATTCTCAGTTAGTTGGATTGACACTGTGGCTGTGATGGTCTCAAACATAATTGTGAGGGTGCCACAGGATCGGGCGGTGTTTTATTTTATTCTATGCAGGGTTGTGATGAGCTAAAATCAACTCGATGGACATTCCTTCATAGGCACGGGCCAGCGTGTCTTTGGACTTAAGAGAGCGGGATGCCCATCTCCTGAACATTTAACTTGAGTTGTGCAGGGTTACAGAGTGAATTCAAAATGGGTGTTAAGAAGGGTAAGATCATTTATGTGCAGAAATGTGTCCAGTGCCACACTGTGGAAGAGGGAGCTAAGCACAAGACTGAGCCCAATCTGCATTGTTTACTTGGGCCAAAGACTGGACACAGATGCAACCAAGAACAAAGGTATCACCACCTGGGAAGAGGATATACTGATGGGAGTATCTGGAGAATCCCAATAGATCCCTGGAACAAATAATATCTTTGCTGGAATTAAAGAGAAGATAGAATGGGCAGAGTTGATAGGTTCTCTTAAGAAAGCTACCAATAAGTAACGTAGTTGGCCACAGCCTTATTTATTACAAAACAGAACATTTTTTTTACAT
>NW_006399939.1:870756-930121 GCF_000299155.1 Elephantulus edwardii | reverse complement strand
TAGCATATTTTAAATTGATCTCATACCAAAATTTAGATCATGAAAAGACTGATACAATATTTTTGTTAGACAGTCCTGCATTCAGAAAGATTGTCTAAGTTATGGTTACACTTACCATCTTTATAGTAATTTCAGTTTAGCTGGTGTTATTCCCTACTTTCCCCTTCCAAACAGATGACTGGGCTGGAGGTTAGCTAGATTACTCATACTCAGTTATTAACAGAGATGGTGGATGCCACCTCACATCTATTAGATTTTTTTTTATATATTTAGGTTTCTAGAACTGATTATATGAATCTTACATACTGGGATGTCTCTTCATTGTCACATGAAACAGAACACAAATCACCTTTAATTTCTATTCATCAGCCTGTTTAAATGCCAGGGCTGGAGAACAAGTAGCAAAAACTTTATTTGCTCTTAACCACATTAAAGGGATCCTTTAATTCCCTGTATCTAAAATGTTGCCTTTTAGGGGAGCTCTGGTGGCCTAGTGGCAAGGAGCTGCAACTACAATCCCAGAGGCGCAAGGTTCGAATGCACGCAAGGTTCTAATCCGCACAAGGTTCGAATCCACCAGATGCTCTGCTGGGGAAGGAGGGGTAGTCTCCTGTACCAGTCAGATCTGATCTGACGGTACACTCACACAAAAGATAATAAAACATTTAAAATGTTGCCTTTTAAGTAACAAAAAGGTATTTCAGTGTGGTTAGTATATATCAAAAAAAGAATGTTTAACACTTCTCACATTGTTTCAAAGACACCAAAGTCAGCATGATGAGATGTAGAAAACTGATTTTAACTTGTCACTGGAGACTAAGGTCTTCAGGATTGTCTTTAATGAGCTATTTAAAAAATATTGTTCATCTACTAAAATTATGTGGCTGGTAATGGTGCTTAAACCATCTCATTAGAATGATTATGGTAGAGGAGCAGTATTATTAGCACAAATTTGTAAATTATATGTTCATAGGGCTTAAGAAAATGGGGAAAAAGTTAAAAACCCAAACCACCCCAACTCATGGTCTCTAACAGCAACTAATATACCTCATCTATCCTGATTTCTATGCACCCAGATAAAAAGGTACCCAGAACATAGTAACAGAAAAAACAAAGAGCAGAAGTCTGTTGATTGTATGTTCTCATTTTATTAACAAAAATTTACATATGCACATATTTTTGTCATGAGGAAAATTCTGGAAGTAGACCTAGCTCCATCTGTTTCATTGTTACCGCGGCTTGCTGACTACAAGCGCTCTGATGGTGCAGTCCATCACTGTGTGTTAATACTGTTGACCTGGATGGAGAAGCTGGGGAGGGCTGACAGTTCAAATCTACCAGTGGCTCTAAGAGGAAGGTGGGCAGTTTCCTCAGTCACCTGGTACAGGGTGGCTAGGAATCAGAATCACAGTAAATTAGGATGGAGAACATGGTAAGGACAGTATCAGAACCAGATTAAGGGTCTCATGGAGATAAGGAGCCTGCGTGGTCTAGTGTGTAGTACTGCTAACCAAAAGGGCAGGGGTTCAAATCCACTCGCTGCTTTTCCTTTTAAAGTGTATAACCTTAGAAACCTGATGGGGGTCCCTTTGAATCAGAATTTACTTGACAGCAATGGGATTGGGTTGATTCATTTAAAAACATAGATAAGAGGGGGAGCTCTGGTGGCCTAGTGGCAAGGAGCTGCAACTACAATCCCAGAGGCGCACGGTTCGAATCCACCAGATGCTCTGCCGGGGAAGGAGGGGCAGTCTCCTTCTGTACCAGTCAGATCTGATTTGACGGTACACACAAAAAAAAATAAAATAAAGATAAGAAAAAACATAGATAAGAAACATTATTCACCATCACAAGAACATGGAAACAGCCCAGATGTCCAAGCACAATCATATGGATTGAGAAATTATGGTACGTTCACACAATGGAATACTACACAGCACACAGGAGCAATGATTTTGAAATTACTAACTTGAGAGGGAATGGAGAGCATTATGCTGAATGAACTCAGTCCCATCAGGACACACACTGTATAAAACCACTGTTGTAGATGAGGATGAGGATCCAAGGTGGAAGCAGAGGGGGGAGGATGGGCAGTGTGTGTGTGTGTGTGTGTGTGTGTTAATCATAGGGGGTGTTGAAGGAAATGGGAAAGATCTGATGTGAAAAATGTATTTGAACTTTGTAAGTAAATCTGTATAATTATTAAAAAAACCAAACAAAACATATGCTAAGAAGTCTTGGTGACACGTCTGCAGTCGTCTGAACTCAACAGCACCAACTCCAGTGGAGGAGAATGAACAGCACCCTGCCTTGGGAATCTGATGGCCACAAGTGCAGTCAAACTGCTGTCCATGCAGGTTTCTAACATAAGCTCTTCTCACTGTAGGATCTGAACTAGTACTACTTTAATATTTACTAGGGGGGGGAACCTCAATCTGAATTGCCTTTTTGGTCCACATCAAGAAAACAAGATTCTCACCACTGGGCTGACTGGCAGCATCATGATGAATGATGAAGACTGAGACTGTTAACAGCTTCAGTTCGCTTGGCTCCACAATCAACACTCTTGGTACCAGCAGCTAGGAAATTGCATTGGCAAAGTTTGCTGTCAGAGACCTCTGCAAGGTACTGAAGAGCAACGATGTCAGTTTGGAGACTAAGGTGTGCCTGATAAAGGCCATGGTCTTTGCATTTACTTGCTATGCCATCAGATAGCTGGTCAGTGACTAGGGATGATAGGAGAATCGATGCTCTTGAGCTTTGGTGCTGGAGTATTGAATATACCATGGACTGCTAGGAGAACAAACAAGTTCATCCTTGAGAGGATGAAGCCAGGCTGCTCCTTGGAGGCAAGGATTCTGAAGCTCCGTCTCACATACTTTGGACATGTTGCAAGGCAGGACCAGTCAGTCCTTGGAGAGGGATGTCGTATTTGGGAGGGTGGAGGGACAGCGCAGGAGAGGAAGACCTTCTTTGAGATGGATGGATTCAGGGTCTGGGATAATGGGGATGGGCCTGTTGGAGATGGTAAGATTGGCAAGGAATAGAGCAGGGGTTAGGGCTGTTGTACATAAGGTCGCTATGAGTCACAGGCAACTGGATGGCACATAACCACCACCTTATCAGTGCATCCTAACGCGGCATTGTTAGGTAACATCCAGCAGGCTCTGACTCAGCTCAACCTGTGCAGCTGCATGAAGCCCTGTCCAGCCCTGCGACAGGCTCACAATCACAGCGCACTTAGGCCTGTTATTGCAGTTACTGTGTCAATCCATCTCCTGCAGGTTCTTCCTCTCTTTAGGATCTAGTTAGTTATCCGGTAGTAACAAATCTGTATACAATCTTTTACAAGGAATGCTATGCACTTATTTTGTTGTTGTTCAGCGTGGAGTCAATTCTGACTAATGACTACATACCGCTGTTGTTAGGTGTCAAGTACAACCCACAGGGACCCAATGAAGAGACCTGAACCCTGCCCTATCCTGCCCCATAAATCGTGTCATACTGCAGACATTGTGTCAATCCATCTTGTTAAGGGTCTCTTTCGCTGACCCTCCGCTTTTCCCAGCATGATGTTCCTTCCTTTCCAAGGAAAAGGCTCTCCTAACATGCCCAACAGTATCCCTACAGCCACTCTCAACCATGGCTGTGTATTTGAGTGCACTGATGTACCACCTGAAACAACTTTTTTTTAAAGGGTTAAGCCAACACAAGTGTGCTGTGGCCGACTCAGGCTCCGAGCACCCCCACTTTAAGAGCTGGCAGTGCTGGAGCTGAAGGGACACATGTAAGATTCTTACCTCAGGAATCCTTCCTGACCCACCCACTGCCTGTGGAGCTCCTTCCCCTGCCGCAGGGGGCTCTGCAGGGCAGGTCCTGGAACAATTTCCTTGTGGGCCTCTGGCAAGTGTCCTGGCCAAGTTGTGGAGGCAAGACAGGGCTGCCCCTCATCTGTTCCACAGCCACTCAGTGCAAATCAGAAGTTCACATACTGGCTGGTGAAGAGTAAACCAGGTGCAAAAAGAAGTTAACTGTCTTTATCTTAGATACACTTAAATAAGCTCTCATGGGATCATTCGACTATCTTTGGGATGGGGCAGAGTGGGATGTTCTTGGGCAAAAGCAATTACCACTTCTGGAATTTGTCCACACATTCACTTACCAAGTGTTTCTTAAAAAAACAAAATAAAAAACCTGAAACACAAAACTACAAAAACTTAATGTGCTGTTGAGTTGGAATCAACCCACAGCTCTCCACCCATCCAGCAGGTTTTCAGAGGCTGTAAATCGCCCATAAATCAGTATGCCTGAGCTGACAGGGCAACTCCTCATGTGTAGGCCACTAGCTGTCACTGTCACTGTCACTTGATCCCTGGAGACCCTGGGTGGTCAGAAGAGAAATGCGTCCCACAAGTTCCCAGTGACTCATCTTCAGAGGCTTTCTTCCGACGTACCTGTGTAGGAAATGCTCCACTGTCTCCCGCGTGCGGTACCTGCCAGTCCTGGGGCATCAGTGGGGAACAAGATGGTCTCACCTTTGTGAATCAGCCATTCTTAGGGGTAGAAGGAAAACCAGGGCAGACAAAAGATGGATGCCTCAAAGGAAAAGCTCTGCCCGAACTTAGTCATCAGGTGGACGTGGTTAAATCCCTGCTCTCAGACAACATTCTGGGAAAGGTAGGGGGTTAGAGAGGACAACCTTCAGTCTCAGATGGACTGACAGACTGTAAAATGGGCTCGCCATATGGGCCACAGTGAGAATGGCTCATAGGGTCAATGAGTCATAGTCACGGCACCCAGTAACTTCTAGTTAGTCATATGACAGGAACTGTAGAGTCCAGGCAGCTGTGAGGACTACCCGATGTGCTGTCGGGTCAGCTGTGCCTCATGGTGACCCTATGTACAACAGCTGTGCAGCCTGCCCATCCTCTGCCAGTCTTAAAATCCCTGGCATTCCCAATCTCCCAGCCCATTACTGAAGTCATTTTATCAACCCATCTGGTTGAGGGTCTTCCTCTCCTTCACTAACCCCCCCACCTTTCCAAGTGTGATGTCCAGATCCCTCTCCAAGAACAGCCTCTCTTAATGCCCTCGCTCTTAAACGCCAGAACTCCTCTACGGGCTGTAAATGAACCAATGGCAATTAGCATGAAACAAAATATATGTGAGTATGTGAAAAGCCTGCAGGATTTTAGCAACTTCCATGCAAATAAAGACTAGATCTTCTGGAGAAGTCTAGTTAAAATGAGAAGACTCCCCGAGATACTCTAAACCTTGAACTGAACTGGAAATATTTTCAAGGCTACCTGTCAGTGAAATCACTTTAAAACCAGCTGGATTATCAACGTGAAACCAAAAGGTAAACAAAGAAGACAGAGTGGTAGGGTAACTACAGCAATGGGAGTGGAACAATTAGAAAATAATGACTATATTAAAAAAAACCCTAGAGGCGCACGGTTCGAATCCACCAGATGCTCTGCCGGGGAAGGAGGGACAATCTCCTCCTGTACCAGTCAGATCTGATTTGACGGTACACGCACACACACACAAAAAAAATCCTCCTGAAGAATGTGTAGAAATCGTCAAGTGGGCCTATTTGCTGTGTAAACATTCCCCAAGAGCACAATAAAAATATTATTTCAATTATCGAGGCTAGGGGCATTGCAAATGTTCAAGTACAGATGAGGAACAGAGAAAAATCTTCAGAGCAGGTTACGAGAAAGCAGTTCAACATAAATGGCACATGTCTTTGACATGTCCAGAATAGGTAAGACTAGATATGCTATTAGGGGTGGGGTGGGGTGGGGATCGCTGCAAGCAGGGAGAGAATGACCGCTGTAATGGGCACGATGACGTTTCTTTTCAGTGATGAAAATGGTCTAAAATTAGGCCGTGGTAATAGCTACAGAACTCTGTATTTTCAATCAGTGAATCGTGTTTTATATGGGCGAGTTGTATGGTATGTGAATTCTAGTTCAAAAATCCTAAATTTCTCACTGTCAATGCTTCATAGGGTGTTTTTGCAGAAAGCTTTCTTTCAAGGTGGCACTGGGTGGGTTCAAACCACCCACCTGGTGACCTGCAGAGCTATCTTGAAATAAAACCCACTAAGCCTTTGGAGGCCTCAGGATCACCCCTCCATTAACCCAGCCTAAGATGGGGCCTGGATGAATGCTTCAACAGAATGTATTTCATCCCAAGATTGTGCCTCTAAGATTAAAGAGATGCAGATCTTCTCTACAGCTGAAGCTTAACGAGAAAGTGAATGGAGGCTCAGAGGAGGGGGCTGTGGGGGTTTCATGAAGAACGAAAAAAGGTTTAGCAAAGGCAGAAGGTGTAAAAAAACCTCTCTTCTTTCCCAGAAGAGAGACATGGTAACTTGGCGTTTGCAGGGGTGAACGGTCTTTCATTTTCTCCTCAAAGGCTTGTCTTCATCTGAGCTTGAGATGCTCAGGTGAGGCAAGCTAGGGGGAGGCTGCATGCTGAGAGGTCAACCAAACTCTGAGAAAGCTACCAGAAGACAAAAGATGACTAAAGATGCAGGTCTCTCTTTTCAATTGATAATTACAAATTATACCCTTAGGGAGGAGTGAGGGGAGGCGAGTACTCTTGGCATAATCATTTTGTTGAAAGGAAAAGAATTCTTAAATGTAATACTCAAGTTACACTTGAATATAACACTCAGAAGTTATACTTTGACTTCTCACAATATTTTGTGTCCAGAACAAAAGGCATCCAGCCATGGAGATGTGCGTCTCCCTCACACCTTCTCACTTTACGGGGGAAAGCAGCCTGACTAGCCATCCTGGCTCTCTACTGCCTTTTGGAGATGAACACATGAACGGCAATACAATTTGATCTGAATTTATGACATCACACATCTAGAGTGAAGTTGAGAAAGATGTGTTTCATACTCACTGCCCAGAGAGAGCCTCCTCTAAAATCCCGAAGTGCCCATGGTCTCTCACCAGAGCCTAGGCCACTCACCTGGGATGATGCTGGCCAGGTTAACGAAAATAGGTGTTTTAATCTTTCAGGTTTATTCCCACTGGTGGTAAAAAGGCTTTGGAGTCAGGCTAACTTGGTTTGGTTCTCAGTGATCCTGTAGAAGTAACTCAATTTTGTGGCAACCTCAGCTTGTGCATCCATCAAATGTGGACAGTAAACAACAGTAGCTCTCTTCCCAGGCCGCTGTGAAGACTGGGACGTCATCTTGCACCTTTCGCACAGCAGCTGGGCTGTGCTGACCAGTCATTGAGTACTAGCTGGGTTCGAGTTTTCTCTTCAAATATATTTAGAAGAAAATAAATTAACAACTAACAAACTAACAAAAATAAACTAACAAACTTCTAAAATCTCTCAACTGACGGAAGTGTTTCGGGGAAGAGTAAATGGACAATAGGAAACAAACGAGCAGAGTCTGGAAGATGCTGGGTTGCATCAGATCCAGGAAGCTCATTTACTATTTAAAAAAAAAAAAGGCAGCAACTCCTTTAACTCCAGCCTTAGAACCGTGAAATGCTGAAGTGCAACTGCTGCTTCGCACTCAATCTCAAACAACCCACGGCTGAGCCTCTAGCGAGTTTCTGGACAGTAAATCCCACGCAGAGACTGCCCATCTTTCTCTCATGGAGCAGGTGGGAGATTCCACCCACATGCCTCTGCACTAGTCCTTCCGCTCAGCCACCGGAGAAGCAGACGGAATATCCCCAACCTGTCTGCATTTCCTGGGGCGAGTACTCCGTGTGTGTGAACTGGGAAATGCTACCCCAGGCACCTGCAGCTCATCAAGGGGGTGACTTAAGTCCTCGCCCACCCCTGCACAGGTCAAATGAGAACTGTCTGCCTCTAGTCCGCCTGTACTTAGCAGGTTGTACACTCTATCTGTGCTGGGGTGTTGGTGCAGTATACCCATTACTGCACACTAACAGATGCACAACATTTAAAGCTGCTAAAAAAAGTGAAGAGTGCTTCTATTGAAGCAGGGAGCATGCAGACCCCAGGGAGCGAGGGAAGAAGGTCCTTCAAGGAGTCGTGATGTTTTCTCTTAAGAGCTTCTTTCTGGTGGATTCAACTCACCCCAACGGTAGGTTATCTCACAACTTATCAGGGCAGTCCTCGCCCCCTTCAGGGGAGTCACCAAACCCAACCCTCTGAGGACACAGTGCCTACCCCAGGCAATAATTCAGAACAACATCAGTTCTTCTCAAACAGTTTAATAGCAAATAAACAAAGGAAGGTACCACACTTGGCAGATACAAAATGACTTTTTGTCCGTGTGTCTGTGCAATTAAAACAGATTTAGGTTCCCGGTTGGGACAAAAGGAAAAACACACAAAAAGGAAGGCAATTCCTTTTAGACAGATACTCCCTTGCTCCAAACTTGTAACATTTTTTTTAAATCCACTACACAAACTCTGTGATCAAGTCAGAAAAGCGACAAGAGCTTTTCTTGCTTTTTTTTTAAACTATTAAAGTAAAATCCATAATTTTCTACAGAGTACAACACAAGTTCACACAGAAAAGACATTTTCTTTTGCAAATCAAAACAGGAAAGAAAGGAAAAGCTCAAACAAGGTAAAGGAAAGCATTTCTACGGTTGAATCACGACTCTGAGTTGATTGAATCCCGTCGCTGCTGCGGAACAGACTGTGCGTTTGGTCATAGTGGCATTTTTTTTTCTCTTCACATTGTGAAATCACTTTACATTGTTTTCTAGTAGAAAAGGCAAAAAACTGTACAAAACCCCTAGTGTTAAATACAACGTTTGTACCAATAAAAAACTCACACAGGTTTGTCTTCAAAATGTAAAGTTCTTTTTTTTTCTTTTTTTGTATTTTTTTTTCTTTTTAAATTATTCACAAAAAGCAGCTGGAAATCAGAAAGGCAGCTGCCGCTCCAGGGTCTCAAATCCATTAAAACCACCACAGAACAATTAAAACAATCAGAGAGAGAAAAGGAAAAGGAACAGTGTCCAACGTTTGGCATTTGGTTTTATCCACAGGTTTTCCCAGAGCTCCTCTTGGAATTAAAAGCAAAATATATTGGCAAACATGGGTTCTCAATACACAGGAAGGGGGCCTCCCTCCTCTGCTGACAGAGGCAGCTCTGTGCAGTCAGACTGTGGGGCACACAGCAGTCTCACTCGGGCTGGGGGTCTGGCCTCTTTCCATCTAATCATCCCTTCCAGGAAACTAAGCAGCCTACCATACCCTGCACCCTCACGGGGTTGCCCTTCTCCCAAGGAAGACAGTCTCTAGCCCAAGCCTAGGTAACCTGCTGGGTCCCAGAGCCACAATTCTGTCTGGATGCCTTCCCTCACCAGGCCCAGCATGGATGACGCTAAGTAGTGCTTCTACCCGCCCCAGCTGCTCTGTCTCTCCATCCTTTCCTAGACAGGGCACCCTCCTTCCTAGTTTTCTTAGCACCAGCCGCTTAGGTCAGGGTGGGACCCAGCATAAACTCTCTCTCATTGCTCACACCTCCACAGACCCACCCACGACTCTGTTACTTTGGGCTCTCTCCGCTGTCCTTCACATTCCTATTCAAATTACTAAGACCCCGAGGCTGGATGGTGTCACAAGAGAGGAGGGCCAGTTCCCTTCAGGAAAACAAGGAACTGGCTTGCCTGGCACCCAGAGACAATAGCTACTTGGCTCTTCACTCAAAAAAATCCAAATCTTGGCCCTCACCCCACCCCATTAGCTAAGACACAGCAGGGCTGAGGTGAAGAGCCAACTTGGGGTGGTTGGTGCTCAGGGCTGTAAACAGTGTGAAGACTGTAGTATTGTGCTTGTCGCTGAGAAAAGCCAGCAGGTGTATGGCCGCTCAGCGCTCAGATGGCTTCCTACCTGTGGTTCTGAGCACCTGCCTTCCTCTGGGTCGAGGGGTGCTCATTCCCCTATGTGCTAAGCCTCTTTGCCCACCTGCAGCCACCTTCTGGGTTCCTAACTCTGTGCCCCTTCACAGCCCTTGCTGAGCAGAGCGACCAGCCTTTTAGAGGCCCCAGTGAAGTCCAGAGGCCACATGGAGTGACAGTCTAAGTGCACAGGCAAACGCTCAATGGGCAACAGAGGAGGAAGTTGCCACTTCAAAACAAAACAATACAATCGTGAAGGGGAAAAGTCAATTCCACAACAATTTAAAACAGCTTCTTTGAAACCCTTTTAAATCGATCAGTTTTTGCACAAACTATAGAAAACAGAGAGGTGAAGGTGATATATACGAAGGTGTGAAGAAACAGCAGGAAACATGCAAAACTTGTTGGGTTGTTGTTTTGTGTTTGTTTTTTTTTCCTGGGCATAATATTAAGGGAAAAAAAAATCAACATAAAAACAAAAGAAGAAAAAAAAATTGAAGCATCACATTTTGCTGTGGAGACTATAGGAACAAGCATGGAGGGGATGCAGGCGGGCCAAGGGGAGGGGTCCAAAGGCTTCCCACAGGAAGAACCACGCACGAAAAAGGGAAAGGGCTGGCTGCGGTCCAACGCAGCCTTCAGCCAAAACCGAAAGGTGTGTTCTGCAGCCGAGAACCAGGAAAAACAAAAAAGACACATGTGGTCTCCTCAAGCCCCACAAACGCTGTCAGCAAGATGTGCTCAGGAGCCTCAGAGGTTTTAGTGACATCTTTTATTTCATTGTTGACTTCAAAGTTGTCTTTAAAACTAAGCACACAGAGAAACAAAGCCTAGAAACGGACTGGCTGTGTGTTCACAGAAATACAAACACCACGCGGTATGTGCTAGTAGGGCTGCTCTGAAGACAATTACAAAGAATTGGAATCACAAAATCAAGTGGTTATCTTATGAAGTTCTAGAAAAATAGATTTTTTTTTTAATATTCAAATGCAAGTTTAAATATTTCCCCTTCAGCAGTCGTTCTAGCAAAACCAATTTGGCAGCACAAAAGGGAAAAAAAAAAAAAGGAAAGAAAAAAGAAAAAACAAAGAAAGAAACAAACATAATAAAAATACACGTCAGCATCAAAGATCAACACAAGGTCAAAGGTGAGAGTTCAAGCATCAGAGAAGCTGAAGAGACAGGGATTTGGACGATGTACTTGACGCCACATCGACATGCTTTAGGCACAACGATGAACAAACGGCAGGAATCTAGAAAAAAAAACAAACCAGAAAGAGGGAGACCCACTGAGTTACACAGAGCAATACATCCAAACAGAGAGAGAGAGAGAACAGGACACTCACTGTGTGTACAGCCCTGAAATGAGGAGGCGGGGTGGGGCACCGGTAATGACAGGGAACTTTTGCACATGCTAACAATGGACACAGGGAAAAGTCAAAAAAGGACATGGAGGACACCAAGAAAACATCTAACTGCCAGAGACATGGAATCTAAGGCTTGGATTTCTCCCAAAGCATCCCAGCAGGAGAGAAGGCCACAGGGTCAGAGCCCCAGCCTCTCCCCGTACTCCCTCCCTGTCAGCACCCAGAGCGGAAGTGGAAGATGCTGGCTGGGGCAGGAGGCTTCTCAGGACAGGGTTAGAATTTCTCCCTAACCCCTATGGGAATGGCTCTTTGTTCCCAGAAATCCAAGCTCTTAGCTTCCATACAAGCCCTGGTCATTAGGTGGAACCCAGGAGACAGGAGTCTGGTTGCATTCAGGACAAATCAATTTCATGATGGAACCCTAGGAAACAACAAAACTACAGCAGAAAGCACAATGTACATAAAACCCCCACACAACAGAAAAGGACTGCTAAGACTTGACTGTGAGTCTCCGCTCTCTGAGCTGAGTCCCTTCACACACAGACTTGGAGGGGAGCAGCTTCTTCACAAAACCATCTTTGGCCTGGGGAGAGAACTGTGCTCTAGGGCAGTGCTGCTGCTGGGCTTACAGGGCAGGGGATGGGGTGACAGAGAAGCGCATGGTCTCACCAGTTGGCTGCTTTGGTAGCCCAGGACCCTGCTGTGGTTCACTCCTTTTAGAAAAGAGAACCCACTAGCCTCCAGGCTGGTATCACAAGCAGGCTGATTGCACCTTTGCCTTCTGTTACTGGGAAAGGGGTTTCGTGAGGGCCCAGGGTGCAGGACAAACCCAAGGACAGGCATTAGTGAGGTCTGGGAAGGGGATCTGGGCCCAGGGTAAGCACACACAATGGCTGGCTAAGGAGGGAGTGCGAGCAGGTCAGCAATCACAGCTCGAGCAGCACCCTGTGGAGCACAGCTCTCTCCTCTGCCAATTCACAGCATTAACTCCTTCCCCCTCTGGCGGGTTAGCTGGGCTGCAAACGGGCCATAGAAAGTCAGTAGTTTCAATCATACACAGCACCCTGTGTGTACAACAATCACATTCTGGATTCTACAAAATCCTGGCCTTTTCCAGAGATATAATTTAGGTAATAAATATTCTCCACCCCGGAGCTGTATAAAACTTCTATAAAAATAGAAACAACATTCTTGGTTCCAGCCGGTTGGGATTCAGAACAGCGCCTCCCCAACCTAGCATTTTTTTTTTTTATTTTTTTTTTTGTGTGTGTTTTCTTTTTTCATTTTTATTTTTTATTTTTTGCATTTATTTAAAAAACCCCATCATGCCCCTGGAAGCCTTTGGAACAGTTTTATCCTCTGAAACATAGGACACATTTCTCCCAAGTGCGCAAAATTCAAGTTTACGTGGTTCAGCTTCAGAAGTGTATGTTTCACGTTTCTTAGAGGACAACAGACTCAAGTTATCACTATGAGTAGGAAAGAACTGTCCCAGTTTCAATGGGGGGGGAAAGCCCAACACCACCAACTACCTTTATGAGGCAAGATGGTCAATCCCTGTCTGCTGTCTGCTACCTAAATGGAGAGCGTGACAAGGACAGCCCATCTGTCTTACGGTGAACCAATCCTTCTACGGTCTCTGCTGCTAAGGTCAGGACTGATGTTTGTGAGGCTTAAGCTCCTAGAGACCCAGTCCCTGGCCTTGGTTAATAGACAGATCCTTGTAGGATTACCTCTGCCCAGGTATATGTCGCCACCATATCCTTCCTAGCTCACCACCCCACAACATTTCTGGGAGCAAAGGCAAAGCCCAGAGGCTGGGTGGGTCACAGGTCAGAGCAGGAGCCAAACCTGTGGGAGGCAGGAGGAACCTAACTAGAAGGAGCATGAGGACAAAACTGCACATGGTAATACTGAGGTAAATGAACACTAAATCCACAGGGAAGCTGTAAACGTTCTAGTGACTCACTCTGTCCCCAAGAGCAGAAGATGGGCTAAAGTGGTTAGGAGAGGGACCTGCCAGGCCTCCACGTGTCTATCACATCTGAGACGCCTCCACCAAGGAGGCAAGTGCAGATACTTCTATCCTAGTGCTGGCCACTAGGCAACATGGGACACTGGCTTTCTGAGTCAGGTAAGTCAAGAAGCAGGCTCCTCCCCCAACTAGATGGCTTCTGATTATTCTGCCCAGGAGAGGAGCCCTTTCAGCTAGTTAGGGCAAGCCCTTCTAGGATATGCCCTCAGGAAAAACGGTGGCTGTGAGGGCAATAAGGTCCTTGCCAAGGTGAACTGTAAGGAAAAAAAACAGGCAGTGTCTTCCCTAAGGGAGTTCCTCAAAAGGACGTGTTATTAGAAAATGATCAGGCTCTACAACTTGGTGTTCAAATAAAAGGACCAAGAATGATGGGCTGCTTCTCCCAGGCAGCCACTGGCTAGGCAGGGCTGATCCAACACAAAGGCTGGCTGGAAAAGCTGGTAATGGGAGAGGTCTCTGCTTTTTGCATAAGCCAGGCAAACTGCAGGTGTTCTTTCGCCAGAAAACTGCTAGCCCCTTCTTGGGGAAAAGGGATAGAAATCTGAAAAATTGGTGGCAAAAACTCAGGATTTCCACAGAAGGCTGCCGTGGAAGTTTCTGTCTCCAGCGCCAAAGGCTGAGTGAGTGGTGTCCAGCAGTATCCCCCAATTCTCAAAGCCAATCTTGCCTTGCTTTCTCACCGTCACAGAGCCGGGTGGTCAGCGCTCTTTCCACCCACCCCCACATTCAGGGAGATTCTGGGAGTCAGGTCTTTGTTCCACTTAGTCCTCTCTCTTAGGGTAGTAATGTGGGGCAAGTTCTCATCTTCTTTTGAAATGTTTCCCCATTCCATTCCCCCTCTCCCAGGGCGGTTTGGTGTTGGTCCTTCTCAACACACACTGGTACAAACACAGCAAACTTTAAATAAAGGAGAAAAAAAAAACAACAAAAACAACTCAGGATATGGCACCTAACTCCAAAGTAAAACACTGGAAACCAAAGCACAAACTCGTCCTCTGTACGAAGCGTAACTCCCACAGAAGGCAGTAGCCGAGTCTTCAGGGCAAGCTGTGCCTGCGAGAGTGGCAGGGATCAGGGTCCAGGGCTGTAAACACACAGCCTTAGGGCTTCGAATCATTAAGGGTGCTCCTCCCCCACTTACCAGAAGACCCTCTCACTCCAGTCTCAGAGGGGAGCACGCTCAGTAGGGCTTGCTGTCATTCTTTGAACGTTTGAGCTGCACTTTAAGCCGCTTCATGCCAATCTGAAAGCCGTTCATAGACTGGATGGCAGCTTGAGCAGAAACAGGATTGTCGTAACTTACAAAACCTGTGTATCCAAGAAGCAGCTTAGTTGAGGGGCATGAGGTTAAGGGGATTCTCAATCCTACTCAATCTACAATCTCAATTTTTCTCAGCAAGCAAAAACAAGTTTTGGAAATTTTGTCACATGAAATTAATTCATTATCTGATCTGTGCTGAGTTGATCTGCTAACCAAAGGCCAAGCTTTGGGTAAAAAGTGAGCATTCTCTTCTTAATGGGATTTATGGCCTTGGAAATTGGATGGGTGTTCACTCCAAATTAGAAATGATTTGATGTCAAGGAGTTTGAGTTGGTGGGGTAGTGGTTTAAGGTTGGGAGTTTGAATCCACCAGCTACTCCATAAGTGAAATTGAGGCTGACTTGATAAGCCTTAAAAACTCTTTGGGGCACTTTTTCTGTCATATAGGGCATTGAACGCAGTGGGTTTGCTAAAACAATCACCTGACATCTACATGGTTTTTCCCCAAGCCATTTTCCATACATTTAGAGCAACAGTGTGGATAAAAATCAGTTCCACCACAAAAGGTTAAGAAAAAGAGAGAGCAAGGGAGCTTTCCAAGGCCAAATTAACAATAATACTCAATTCAACTCTTCCTCGTGCAATGAATCCCCTATCTTTCTCAGTGGTAAAATAATCAATTCCACCCAAATTCCAGAAAGGAAGCCAACATACCAAAACACTTGCTCAGGTTTGTCTGCTTATCTATAAAAACCTTGGCAGACACGACATTCCCAAAGGGCATAAACATCTGCAGCAGGTCCTGATCGCCAAACTCCTGGGGCAGGTGGTAGATGAACAGGTTGGCTCCCTCTGGACCTTCAAAACATCCAATGATTGCCAAGATCTCAGTCTCAAGCATATGTTGTCTTTCCTTTTCACAAACCCTCTATAGATGAATTTAGCTAACTCCAGAGTTCCTCCAAATCAGGGAACTGAAGAGCAATTCCTGAACTAGATTTATTCTCTTATGTTTAGCCACAGTCCCTTCTCAAGGGGTGTCAGACTTCTATTCTGGGGGAGGAAGACTCTCCCATAGAGCAATAGCACCAAGACAAATGGCTCACAGTAAGTACAGAAGTTGTAAACACAATAGTCTTCAAAATTGTCCCTAGAAATGACAGGGACAGCAAATAGACTGGCAGTTGTCATAGGAAAAGAATGAAGGTAGGAGCAACTTCAAAGGGACATGAGGGAATTTTAAGGAATAGTAACATCAATAAAAATAAAAACCTGTATTAGTGGTTACAAGAATGTACTCTATATTAAAAAGTGGAGATTTTACGTTATATAAATAAACAAACTCAACTTTTTCCCAAAATTTTCTTAAAAGGTGTTGATCAATTCTTGGAACTCCCTACATGGTGCAAGTCCACCCAGAAGTATTTCAGAAGAATAGCCTCTCAGAGCCTTACTAGTAAAAATCCTACGGAGGAAAGGTAATTTTTAAAAAATTAATAAGGGTAGCTCTGGTGGCCTAGTGGCAAGAAGCTGCACTGCAATCCCAGAGGAACACGGTTCGAATCCACCAGATGCTCTGCCGGAGAAGGAGGCGCAATACCCTCCTGTACCAGTCAGATCTGATTTGACGGTACACGCACACAAAATTAAAAAAAAAAATTATTAAATCCACAGAGCACAGTTCTGTGATATACATGAGGTTATCATAGTGGAGTCAACTCACTCTGTGGGAAAAAGAGATTACATTTTCTTCTTCTGATCACATATGCTTAATGCTTTTCTAAATAGAACCTATTTATGACAACCATAATCCAGCCACATGCTGGTCTTCCTTCTATGGTCAAACCTATTGGGCAATACTGCTCCAGGGTCTTTACTGTTCCTCAAGCCTAAGTAGGGAGCTCTGATGGGTGGCTTAGTGGTAAGGAGTGCACTGCTTTATCCAAAGGCTTGTGGTTCCAATCCACCGGCTGCTCTGCAAGAGGACAGAGAATCTCCTGATTTACTGCCTCTGAAAATCCACTGGAGGGTCAGCTATAGGTTGGTTCTAACTCACCAGTACTAACAATAACTCCTCTTATTGGACTTTTCCCTTTTAAAAAAGGCTCTGCTTAAAGAGAACTTCTCAGATTTATCTATTCCTCATTTTTCAGGGCATCCTTTGGACACCTACTGTTCGGCCTGTTTAGTCTCCAATGAAAGGTCAGGGCCCTAAGGGTACAGAGTCTAATTCTGGGCATGTGAGAAAGGATTCTCCTGGCTAAGTCAAGAGAAGGTAAAAGTCTACTTTAAGTGCTTTTATCTCTCCATCTCTTAGTTATCAATCCGAGTCACACTTAAGCACAAGATGTTAGCAGGGCATTCTATTCATACAATTTTCTGCTTAGAAAGCCTCTTCTAAATTTAACTCCATTATGTCAGAGCACATAGTTTGCAATCTATCAATCCATGGGCCATAACCCTTCTGTCAGCCCTCAGTCTATCCAGAATCAGAGAAAACATAGATGAGAAAGTGAAGGAACAGTCAGTCACATGATCCACCCAAAAGGTTCACCTGGACAGGTATCTTCTGACAAATATGTAACTGCAGGGAAGACTTCCTAACAAAATCAATTCTTCAGCATTTCAAATTATGTCTGACCCAATAAGGCCAACAGTTTTCTTCATCTGCAGCCCCATCATAGGGAGAATATAGTGGTATGATCTGTATCCTATCCAGAAAGCATTCCAAACCCTGATTCTATCTTTACAGAGCTGCTCAGTCAATTCTGACACTGCCAAAGAAAGTGCTGGTCAGATCAGTAGTATAGTTCTTTGATCTGTGCTCCACCATTCAGTTTTGGCACAGACAGAGCAACCCAACCCAACTCAATCCAACCCATCCCATCCTCCATTCTCTTCCTTCGCACACACCTTCCTTCTGGCTTCCAGCAGCACCAATACTCTGCTGTGTCAAAAGATTCTGGTTGTAGAGTGTGGGGAGCGCTGCGGCAGCGTATTGCTGGATCCCAGAGTAGGCCTGGGTGAGGGCCTCCATTGTGCTCCCAGTGCCATTGGAAAGGCCGCCACTTCCCAGGCCGCCATTTAAAGCAGCCATTCCTGTGTTCAGGGGAAGAGAAAGATTAATATATTAGAATTCAACGTGTGCCAAAGGCAGACTTATGAGCAAACAATCAAAAGAGGGCAAACAACAAGTACCACCTTTCATCTCTCTCCCTCATATTCCTCCTGAAGAGAAATACCCAATCTGACTGGAGGACACACATTAGGCCTTGATGTTAATGGGGGTCATGAAAAAAAAAAAAAAAAGCCACAGCCAAATGCAACTCTTCCCAAAACCCTCTTTAAACCTTTAGGAGAAGTAGTACCATTTACACACGAATGCCTCCATTTCCCCCACTTTCTTATAAAGAGCTACAATGTAATAAAAGTTCTTGCCTTTCAGTCTAAGGGACATATTATGGCCTGTAAGTAGACGTGGGTAAACCTATCACCAGAGTAACACCAGGCAAAATTTAGTGAGCACGTACTAAGTGTCAGGCACACATGACAAGTTCAGTACTTCACATATGTTCTCATTTCATCTCATAATAACTCTAGAGATTTGCATATTCCTCCCACCCTTTATTTCATAAACTCTTACTTCACAGAAGAAAAATATAAAAGACCTTAGAAACGATGTTCAGAGTTATTGTTAGTTATGGGACAAAGGTGAAAAGTTAATCTGGGACTGACTTCAAATCCCATTATTTGTTTCTAATTTCACTGATTCACAATAATAATGTATGTGGTATTCACACCAGGACTGTTTAAAATGTGCTACGGTTTAGAGAGGAAATGAGTATGTCAAGTGTCACACTCCCAGAGTATTTAAGAAGACAGAAATGAGGACATGTGATTGTAGTGTGTCATCACTATAAGAAATAGCCTGGTACACTGAGTCTTGCCCCTTACCTGCCAGAGAGCTGACATTGAGACCAGCTGTTGCTCCAGCTAATGTCTGCAAGGCTCCAAGGGAGGCTATCGGGTTGACAGAGTTGCTGCTGCTGGAGCTAGGTGAGGACCCTGCTATTAGAAATCCAGCAGTTAAACTCAAACCATGACTTACCTTTGAATCAGAGTGGTAGCGCTCAATTATTCTATTTGCAGTGAGGTTTTTCTGTTATTAATTCTGAAAATTGCCCTTGCAGGCTTAAAAACAAACAAAACCCTCCACCTCACCAAACCCCCCACTATCATAGCAAACTAAAAACGCTGACATTTAAGTCGGAAGATGACATTTGATAATTTGTCATATGTGAATTAATTTTCTTTAGAAATGAGAGCTCATTAGTTTCACTCTGAAACATACTTCTCTTTGAAATCTGCCTTTCAGAAAGGATTTACCCCAAACATCCAATGGCACAGTAACCCGCAAGACACACTTACCTGAACTGGTAAGGACGCTGAGGGGACTGCTGGATGTAGTGAGAGCATTGGTACCACTTGGTGTATTCTGAGCTGCGCTAGCTGCGGCAGCCAGTGCTGCCAAGTTCTGTAACTGCATTGCATTTAACCCTGCAAGATCCAAAGCAAGACATCAGCTGACCAATAAGGATGTTGCATACCCACTGTAGCAATGACAGCACTCACTGTCAGAAGACTGGTCACAGGCAAAAAGGGCCTGGTCTACACATGAGCTTTACAAGCAACACTTACAGTGCTCGGAGAGATTTAGGAATCACTCAACTTATTAAGCTACTTGGCAAAATTTCTTCAGAGAAGGGAAATCGAATTGAAAAGCATGCCTCCCTAGTGAGCATTAAAGAGGGGGCGTTGGGAAAGCAGAAAGAAGATATATGTTTGTGACCTGTTGTGGGGTCAAGAGCCAGAGTGAAGAACATTGCAAAGACCCTGTGGCAGAGAATGGGACTGTAGTCAACACTCACTCATATTTTGTAGAGGGGATTTGTTCTTTGCAATGGAGGTAAACAATCAGAAAATGTGGGAGTGCGCTCTAGAAGATCAAGCAAGGAATGATAGAAGAGTAGTATGAGAGATGCAACAAGACAAAGAATAAAGAGAAAATCTTGAATAGCAGACTAATGATCAAAAAAAGGAGCCCTCCCTTGTAGAACTGAGGCAACACATAAGGAGAAAAAGAAATGCGAACTGCACTGATGGCATTTTTCAGTAGATGATGAAAAGGCAGAAAGGCGGGGGAAGGAGTGGAAAGAATGAGAGAGAATAAAAACTACAATACTGATTGCATCTAACATTCTCAAAAAAAACCCCACAAAACCAACAAACAAAAAACCCAAAACACAGCAAAGTACTGTAATCCCTGGAATAGCATAAATCACTATCAAAATTTTTAAACAGCAAGATGCAGTTCCACTAAGACTGGCTATTTCTGAATGCTCTTGCATAGCTTTTCCTCACCACAAAAAGGTAGGAGCTGCCACTCAGGACTTTGCCCCATATGCTGAAGGGTCCCTGGCTCAGATTTATTTTTTGTGCATGTTATGCACCACCATACACACACAAAGGTGCCTCCTGTACAGAAGAAACAAATGTAAATTAACTACTTCAGTTGGAGTAGCTTCAGAATAAGTGTTCTTCACAGAAGGTAGCTTTGACTTTCCTTCATGTCATTGGAAAATTCATTTCACTGAGAAAGAGCTCCTGTAATTTCCCCATGTAAGAATGCTCTCAGAGAGACCAAAGGTGTTAACAGATCTTTTCCATCTTCTTTCTAATAGACTTAAGGGATGATGGGCAGGGGCAGCTCCTGAATTATTTCCTATCAACTAATAATAATAGTCATCTTAGAGAAAAAAAGACAGTTGAGTCCTGGGTTGTTCATCTTAGTGTTTTCTGTGATGAGCAACTAATTTTTCTCTCCATGGATAGTACAAACTCATGGAAGTCTGCCCCTGCTCCTTTTAAAGCACAGGGTGGATGCTGCAGAACTCTCAGGCCATTGTTGGTTGGTGGGGTCTGTTGGCCTGGCGATGCCGCTCCTCCACAATAGCAAAACACTTACCTCCCATTGGGTGGAGGCTGCTCAGGGTGTTGAGGTTCCCAGAGGAGGCAGTCTGCTGAAGGAGCTGCAAATAAAGCTAGACATTACACCAAAAAACAGAACAAGAGTGAGAGTGAGGGCTGGTTCTGCATCTGGGATAATTCTACAGCACAGCAAAGCGAGAGTGCAGAGGACCCCAGAGAGAAGAAAGTCGAAGACAAGAACCCAAGCCAACACACAGACATGAGGCGTATGACACAAGACAATGCAAGACAGGTAAAGCCTTGGCCCAGAAGACAGAGTGTTCACTAAATACTGAGCCAAGATGAAGCCCCTGGGAAGCAGAATGCAACCTAACAGGACAGCAGTAGAGCTGGGAAACAGCCCCAACCTGAGCATTTGTGCAACTGACTAGGATTCGTGCCTGCATGTAGAGGGCTACTATTTCTCTTTATTCTCTTCCTAGTTCTTCTCCTTAGTTAATTCCACACATTCTACTCTTTGGATTGTTTCCATCAGTGCAGCTAATTTCTGTCGTCCACTAATATTTCACATATCTGACCATTTAGTATTTACCAGTTCTCTTCTAGTGGCCACAACAAACAAATACCCCATGTTACACCATATGCATCAAACCCTATCTTTTTCCTCTCCTTGAAACTGGTCTTCACTATTAGATGGTCAAATGATTTATGGAGTGAGACATATCAAGTTCACCATAAACTTTCAGTGACTGTGGTGTAACCAATTAAACAAGCAGGTTTGTCTCTGAGTTTATGGAACTCTATGAACTTATTCTGTATCTTAAAAAACCACAATTTTCTTTAAACTGATTTATTTAATATCTCTGCTACTTTCAAATTCCATTACTTGCTCTTTATGAACTGATATTCTTGTTTCTGGAATCTTCATTTAATCTTTTCTCATGTCTATGAGTCTTAGTTCTTTTGTCATTATAAATCCCTCTGGGTCAGGAATGGGTTTCAGAGGTTTGTAAATCTTTATAATAATGTATGGAAAAATGTATACACACTCAAGCTTTATAAGCTTTTCAAAGGGATTCATGATCAGGCAAAGACTGAAAGAGTCGAACCACAGTTCTAGTCCAGCAGAGTTCAGGCTTAAATGTATATATTCCAGACAACACACTACAATCATTTACACAGTACATCAGCACCCAGCACAGCTTAATTTTTTTTCTTAAATATTCTGGGCGTATTATACATAATATTTTAATTTCTAAATAAGATCAGCTCTTAGGGCATGGCTAATTGAAATGAAGACACCATGGTTTTCACATAGACTACTGTGTCCTTGGCTGGATTATGTTAAAAATGCTAAAAAGGGCAGTTTTCCCTTAAAAGACTCAAACAGGGTCCTAGAAAAGTAAATTAGGAGAGTGCTTTCAAAAGTGGAATTATTTAGATAAACTGTTGAACTTTTCCTGAACTTATCCTGGCAATCAGAAACCATTTTACCTGTGTATGTATGAGCCATCTTACAAGTCTTAACTTCAGAGAAATGCCAGCTAACATGATGTGATTTCTTTTACCACTGTAGAAATCTGGAGACATGAGGTGATCAATTTTGCTATTTTTTTGCTATTTTTCTGTGTATTTTTAAAAGATGAAAGCTTAATGACTATACTAGTTACTACAATGTATACTTGGCAAACTATACAACTATAGTGGCTTCTCATTTTACTTCACTATGAGCTTCACAGATCTCTCTCTGACTCACAGATGAGATGGTTTTAAATATCTTCAGCTAGTTGAACTTCCTTGGAGGATCAAAGCAGTAATATTTTCCTATATGTATATTACAGACCTCCTAAGTCTAAATAATAAACTGCAACTTGACTCTGGATGATATATCTCAAATTCTATTCAGCATGTCATTGAACTCAAATACATACCTATAATAGGCATTTAGTAATTTCCATGTTAATCTTCTGATCTCTCAGTCAGCTGAAAAGAACCTTTTCTTATAGAATGATTTGGAAGACTCAAAGTTATGAAGATAAATAGGACATATGAGATGTATCTAGTAGATCTTTAAATCAGGAAATCACAATATGACTTTATGGTGGATGCCTCTAGATACAGCCAGAGGTGTGTGACACATGAGGAAGAAACTAATCTGACTTAAAAGAATGTTGTGTTGGCTGTAATTTTACATAAAATGTCTATATGGTAAAACTTATAAGTGCTTCTGTGTCTGTTGGCTATGGATAGGAGAAGAAGAAACAGCTGGGAGCTTGCACAGTCTGCAGAAAGCAAACCACAAAGACTCACTGCTAAATACTGGGGTCCAAGAGTATTTAAACCAGCGAGGTTCCCCCACACAGATGCTGCGCTGATTTGCTGCATCTGCTGCTGAAGCTGCTGAGCCATTCTCTTCTGTTCTTTATCCTTTTGTGTATCCGCAAACTTCACTACCATGGGGGATGAGCAACCCTATGAAAATACCAAAATCAACGAGTCAGATCTTCCATCTAGGTGAAAGGCAAGTCCTGCTTTCTGGTGAATGCTTATTCCACTCACTGTTAAATGACTCTTAAATGGCAGAAGAGGACATTTCTAATGTTAGATATGTAAAAGAAATCATTGGATTTCAACTTTAAGGCAAATGGACGGTTTAATTTTTAGGGCAATGTGATGCTGTACATGCTGCTGGACTCTTGAATGCCAGCTGGACATGTACTCTCAGGCCCAAGAACACTCCCTCCTCCCCATCTGTCCCCTACCTCCATGGTTTGTGCTTGGTGCATTGCCTTGATAGCTGTCTGTGCCATCGCTCTTGTTGTAAAAGTCACAAATGCACAACCTGGTCAGAGAAGAATTAAAACCACTTTCATCTCTTTGCTTATTTATCAAACACCTACTATGTGTACCAAGTACACACTATGAGTGTATCAGTGTCAGTGATACACACATGGCCTCTGCCTTCAAGGTATTATGAACTGGTGGATATAACAGAGTGACACACATTACAACAATAATGAAAGAAAGAGAAAACCACAGACAAGAAAAAAAGCTTAAGGAAAAAAGATGAAAATCCCACCAACAACTTTTATAAGCACAAAAGAGAATTTTAATATATGAAGCCAAAAATGGAATTTAGGGTCCAGGGTGAAGGTGGGGGTGGGGCTTCTGGAGGTTTAGTGGGTAAGGAGTTGGAACGCTAACCCAAAGGCAGACAGTTTGACTCCACTAGCTGCTGCTTCGAGGAAGAAAGATGGGCGATCTCCTTCCATGCAATTTACAACATCTGAAGATCTATAGGGTGGGTCAGCTATGAATTGGTTCAGACTTGGAGAGATGATGGGAGAGGAATGATGATTCATTCAACAGGAAGTAAAAAATTAAGCAGCAGCCCAACTCCTTCCATCCTCAGAAGGTCTTGTTAGCTAGGGTTCACTGGTTTCCACTGATCGAATGAAAAAGAAACTCCAATCTAAGATGATTATCTCCTCTAAAAGAGTCCTCACCTCGGCTCAAGCCATCAGGTCCCCGCAATATCCGGCATTCTTCAATCTGTCCAAATGAAGAGAACATGACTCGGATGTCATTTTCCGTGCACTTCTTGGAAATCATACCAATAAACAGCTTCCTGTCTTCCACTGCTAAGGAAGTAAAACACAAAAGGCTTAAAATCATTACTAAAAAGGGAGGTGTTCATAGTCTATGAAGTTTAACTACCTGGGTTAAACTGCCCTGACTCTTTATAGAATTTTACTGATTTTTATATTTATTTTTCCTAATGTAACATCTCCAAAATCCTGACGTTTAAAATAGTCAGCAGTACTTTACAATTATAACTATTGTTGTGTACTGTCAAGTTGGATACATTCCATAAATGACCCTCCAGAGGGTTTTGTAAACTGAATGGGAGGAGATTATCCAGATTTCTCCCAAGGAGCAAGCAGTAGGTGGATTCAAACCATGTGCCTTTGGAATGGCAGCGAAGTTCCTTACCACTAGGTCACTAGAGTGCTCTGACAACTCTAATTGGAGCCATTTAAATATCTGAACTCCCGGATCTTGTGAAAGTTAAGGAATGCTTCTGAACCTGACTGTTTATCTGATTAATGGAGATAATAGCTGTTGAATACATTAATTTATTCATGCTTAGTACCCTGTATAGGACACCCTGTTTTTACGAGTATTATCCCACTAAAGAAGGGTATAGATTTCATAGGTAAAACAGCCTTCTGTGAATTAATCGCTCATTTTCATTTCCTATTTTCTTGAGGATCAAGTTCCCCTTCTTAACTTTTCACATTCATGTCCATAAAGAAATTAAATTTCTCAAGGGTATTTCAATAAATTCTAAAATGTTTCAATGATTCCCTATGAACTATTTACCACTTATTTCTGTAGACACACAATTGTTGTTGTTATGTGCCATCAAGTTGCTTGCGACTCATAGTGACCCTACGTACAACAGCCCTAAATCCTGCTCTATCCTGTGCCAATCGCACTGCCTCCGATACACACCAATCTCGATTACCCCAGTCACTGAATCAATCCACCTCATACAGGGTCTTCCCCTCCTGCACCATCCCTCTACCCTCCCAAGCATGATGTCCCTCTCCAAGGACCTGTCCCTTCTTACAGCATGTCCAAAGTACGTCAGACGAAGCCCCAGCAGCCTTGCCCCCAAGGAGCAGCCAGGTTTAACCCTCTCCAGGATGAATCTGTTTGTTTTCTTGGCAGTCCAGGGTACATTCAATACTCTTCTCCAGCACCACAGCTCAAAGGCATCAATTCTCCTTCTATCCTCCTTGGTCATTGTCCAACTCTCTGATGCATAACAAGTGATTGCAAAGACCATAGCCTGTATCAGACGTACCTTAGTCTCCAGAGTGACACCATTGGTCTTCAGTACCCTGGAGTTCCCTAACAGCAGACTTTGCCATTGCAATACGTTTTTTGATTTCCTGGCGGCTGGTGCCAGGAGTGTTGACCGTGGAGCCAAGCAGACTAAAGTTGTTGACAATCTCAATCTCTTCACTATCCATCCTGATGCTGCCGATTGGTCCAGTGGTGAGAATCTTTGTCTTCTTGACATTGAGCCTCAATCCATACTGAAGGCTGTGGTCCTTAACCCTCTGTAGCAAGCATTTCAGGTCCTCCTCAGTTTCAGCAAGCAGGGTTGTGTCATCTGCATAATGCAGATTGTTAATAGAGCTTCCACCAATCCTGACGCCACACTTCTTCTCACAGAGCCCAGCCTCTCAGTATCTGTTCTGCATACAGGTTGAAAAGGTATGGAGATAGAACACATCCCTGGTATAAAGCCTTCCCAATTTTGAACCATTCAGTGTTTCCCTGCTTTGTTCTGATGACTGCCTCTTGTTCCAAATATAGGTTTTGCATTAGCACGATCAAGTGTTCTGGGATTCCCATTCTTCTGAGTCAGCCACAGTTTGTTATGATCCACACAGTCAAACGCCTTTGCATAATCAATGAAACACAGACATTCTTCTAGTATTCCCCGTTTTCAGCTAAGATCCATCTAACATCAGCTACAATATCCCTAGTAACATGACCCCTTCTAAACCCAGCCTGGTCTTCTGGCAGTTCTCTGCTGATGTGCTGTTCCAGTCATTTTTAGATAATCATCAGTAAAATCTTGCTTGCATGTGAAATCAATGAGATTGTTCTATAGTTTCCACTGTTGGGTCACCCTTCTTTGGAATGGGAGCAAACATCTATCTCTTTTAGTCAGTTGGTCACGTGGTTGTTCTCCAGATTTCTTGGCACAACTTGGTGAGCACATCCAGGGCAGCATCTGTTAGCTGAAATATGTCAATTGGTATACCATCTATTCCTGGGGCCTTATTTTTTGCTATTTCCTTTAAAGCAGCCTGAACTTATTCCTTCATCACCATAGGCTCTTGCTCATATGTTATTTCATTAAATTCTTCTGTCTCTGCCAATTCCTTTTGGTACAGTGACTCAGTATATTCTTTCCATCTTCTTTTAATACTTCCTGGATCATTTTATATTCTGCCTAAAGCATCCTTGATTGTAACAACTCGAGGTTTGAATTTTTTCTTCCGTTCTTTGAGCTTAAGAAATGCTGAACGAGTTGGGCCCTTTTGATTTTCCGACTCTAGCTCCTCGCACATTTCATTGTAATATTTTGCTTTGTTATCCTGTGCTGCCTTTTGGAATCTTCTGTTCAGCTCTTTAGTATGACAAATTACTCAGAACACAATGCAATTCAGATGTTGTAAGGAAAGCAAACAAACTACAAAGTTATCTTATAAAGAGGTTTTATATGCCTGCTTACCATTGTTCTTCTCACTGTCAGCAGGCTTCATCTGTATAGGATGATGCATCTAAGAAGGAAAAACGAAAGAGAATTATCATTGTATTGCTAAAGGTTATTCAGAACCAATACTGAAAATTAGACCTTTAAGAGCTCTTCATTTGAAAGCACTTGATTTTCAATGTCTAAGATAGCTCATTCATGTGTCTCTCATGATCTGTATCCCCAAGACTCTTGAGAGACAACACTTTCACCTGACCCTTCTTTGAAATGCTCCCTTTATGTCTTCAGTTTCTCTCCATCAATTCCTTTCCCTCAAAATTTTTTTCAGTGCAGGCCTGATAAATATGCTCCAAGCATCAAAACTACAACATTCTATTACTAATAAGAGTATTCTTACCCCTGGGAGGACTTTCATGTTGTGAAGAGCATTCTGCGCTTCTAATGCAGCTTTACGAGTGTAAAACGTAACAAAACAGCACCCTGGAATAAATAATATTTCACAAAATTAAAAGCAGACAATTCCTAGATTATTCTGGAACTTTATCAATGGGCTAGATTTAATTACAATTTAATGTTGCTCAGAAAACCAACTAAATCACTGTCAATGAATGCTATTTACTGTTACAGAAAACATGACCTCCTTTACAATTGTTAAAGTACCATTGCTTCCTACTGGTAGGAATCTCAGAAGACTGAGCTGCTTCAAATAAGATGCCTACACACAAAAGATCCACAGGCTTCCCCCGCCCCCAACTTACTCCAGTCAAGACACTAAAGACAACTTTCTGTGGCTAGTTTACTAGAATAATGTAATTTCATTCCCAAGCTCAAATGAGACATAAATGGGTCTCTTTTTTGAATTCAGGCATGTTGCAAAGGGCTGTCAAAGACTTAATTTACAAACCATCCTTACAAAGTCAATGTAACTTTTGATTTTTAAGTCACTGTATGTGTTTGGCTAAAGATATAGCTTAATAGAAAAGGACATTTTCCTTCAACGACCACAGCAAAATCCATACGAAAAACCTCAAAGCCTCACCTTTGCTTTGAGGAGGGTTTTGGCTCCTATCTCTCAGAACATTGATTTCATAGACAGCACCATACTGTTCAAAGAGTTCTCTCAAGTCTTTCTCAGACCAGGTCCTCGGAACCTGGCCCACAAACATCTTGATAGCATCCAGGTCTGGTTGGTCTGGGTGGTCCAGGGTGCCGTTCATTTTCTTTGAGCTACACGAGGTAAAAATGAAATAATTATGCATTCATGTTGCTTTCCAGGGGAAGTTTTCTTTTCTTTCAAGACCTAATTACTTTGGGGAAAGGAATATGAAAGCATTTTTTACTTATCTTTCCCCCTCTGGAGCCAATGATGATGGCTTCAAACAGCCAGCTGGATTCAAACTGGCAAACATCTGGTTAGCAGCTGAGCACTTAACCATTTGCACCACCAGACCTTTTCATGTTCTAAACACACTCATTTTTTTTAACAATAAAAAAAAATTAGCATTCTGATCTACTATTTTGAATTGTGTTCAAAGAGCTTCCAGAATGGTATTAAAATACTTCTTGCTTTCTTAACACCTAAATCTCTTCACTGGACACACAAAGGAGCTAGTCTTAAATCACACTGACAAGTCAGCATCAATTTGCTGGTGGGAAAATTTGTATTTTTGTTGAACAATTACGTAGATGACACAACCCTGCTTGCTGAAACTGAGGGGGACCTGAAATGCAGGTCCTGGGAGAGGGACATCATGCTTGGGAGCATGGAGGGATGGCGCAAGAGGGGAAGACCCTCTATGGACTGATTCGGTGACTGGGGTAATCGGGATGGGTGTGTCAGAGGCAGTGCGATTGGCACAGGATATAGAGCAGGGTTTAGGGCTGTTGTACACAGGGTTGCTATGAGTCACAAGCGACTTGATGGCACATGACAGCAACAACAACAATAAATAAATGCTATAAACTCTAAGCCCTCAGATCGACAAATGTTTCCAATTCTCTTAATATTCAGAACTGAAGCAAGTATTCCCAATAAAATGAATGTTTTGTACAAAAATACTCCTGTTTAACAGGTATCATGTCCTGTGATTATTTTATCCCCCTAGGAGTAAGCCATTCCTTTTTTAAAAAAAAGTCTTCAAAACACATTATTTAATGGTTTTCCTTTTAACCTACTAATTTAAAACCATCTGTGTCAGGTTGTTGCAAAAACACAATGCTGTAACTGTTTTTGGATGCATAATTCTAATGTTTCAACAGAAAGCACGACACCAGGGTAAAAAAGCCCTGTGACTGGTGAGACAATGGGTGTCACTCCCTAGAACCTGCCCCCAACAACTTTAATTACCAGTTTTAGTATCAATTTATTAAAATGTTGCTAATCTTTAATCATATTTCTATTCTAGGAAGGGTTAACACAGAACCCCCACAGTGCTCAGAATATGCTTTGGTGCTATGGAAGCTGACAGCTATTTCAGAAAAGAGACAAGGGTTTATTTGCTTGTAAAAAAGCGAAAGCAACTGCTTCTAGCTTGTCCCATTTGTGCACGTTTGTGTGCCGTTTCTACACCATTCTTTAGTGGAAAAGCATAAACACAGCCAATATATGGGGATTATGGAGAAATTCAATAAAGATTCAGGATTCTAAAAAAAAAAAAAAAAACCAAACCCCAAACCAAAACCAAATCCCACCCATTCCCTTTTCTTTTATTACTCTTGAATTCCTACGCCATTTCATCATGTCCACCTACTCTGTGAATCCCTCTTCTCCCGTGTATAACAATTCAACAGTCAGAAGAATCCTCTGGAGCAGGGTCCAAATGTGGTCCAAGGACCAGGGCCAATCTTCAAATTTAAGTCTTTGTAGTGTTAAAACAACTCAATAATCTTTTTAAAAAAATAGATACAAAAAATAAGTGAGGGAAAAAAACCCCAAGCCCCAGCTCACATTTTCACTATTTTTCTTTTCTAGCAGATAGCCATCTTTTTATTTAATAAGAGGATCAAAGAGGACATCATCCTCTAGCACAATTTGAGAAGCAATGCTCAAAGGATAGCACATTTCCAGGCCAACTCCAGGTGCTGTGGGCACCACATAAACAGGCTTATTTCTTCCTCTGATTTACTAGACACTTACTTACTCAGACTAGACACTGTGTCAGGTATAGCATACATGGATAAAAAATGTTTGAGGCCCTTTCTTGGAGCTCATAAGATACCATTAGAAATAAAGATGGTACTATCAGGGAGAAGTAACCACATGTACACCTAGTTCTAAGTAACAAGGAGTCACAACCTTTCTCATCAATTCCTACTGTGTCTAAAGAAATGAACAGTATTCCATTCCATGTCCATTAAAAGTAACTATAGCATTAAAAAAACTACCTGGGAGTTCCAGTGTGATACCAGGGATACCTGTTACCTGTTCACTCACACCAGAGATATCACTAAACACATTCTCAAATGTATGCTTTATCTCCCCACTAGATGGAAAGATCCTCAGAGTCAGCAACTTGTGAATTATATTTATTAATAAGCCCATTCAAGAAGCCGTGAACACAGCAGCTCTTGGAGAGAGTACTATCCATTGTGTCCATGGCATTCATAAGAGCTAAATCAGTGGAAATGCTCATCTTCAATGGTGGTGCTGCCAGCCCTGATCTGGCAGTGGAGTGGAAAAGGAAAAGTAGGCCCTACAGCAATAAGGGAAAAGGGAAGAGAGGAGGTAGGATGTGTCTCAAGGGAAAGGCACTGCCACCAACTCGCCACACTCTGTAGGGTTCTGCTCTATCAGATACAGTAAATGCAGTACCAGAAGGGAACTCTGGTAGTCTAATGGGTGGGGAGCTGCACTGCCAACCTAAAGACAGGTGATTCAAATTTACTAGTTGTCTGAGGGAGAAAGATGGACAATCTCCACTTGTGGGATCTTTACCCCTGGAAACTCTGGGGTGGAAGGGTTGGTTATGAGTCAGTCCTGACTCAGTGGTAATGAGCGAGGAGGAGAACCAGTAAGAATAGGCTGTTTTAACTAACTTTATTTTTAAAGGGTAAGACTTAGAAAACCAAAATGAACATCCAACTGAAGGGCTGTACTCGTTGATCTTAAATAAGTACTTCAAGTGCTTCATTTTTAGAAATCAAGGTTGTCAGTATGTGAGTGATCACCATCTGTTAATGAGTCTTCCTCCAATCCTGATGGCCACATACTTCTTCAAATAATCTAACTTCTCAGGTTACGCTTTCAGCATACAGACTGATGAGGTATTGTACCCTGTTAGCTACAACCCTAACTTTCCCTGATTTTAAGCGATACAGTTCTCCTTGTTTCTGGTCATATGATTACTTCTTGGTCTAGGTATAGAATCCACATGAGCATAATTATAAAATCTTCTGGAAATCCCATTCTTCACAATCTTATCCCTAAATTGTTAGGATCTACAGTCTAATGCCTTTGCATAATCAATAAAACACATAAACTTATTTCTCTGCTTTCAACCAAGATATGTCTGGTGCCAGTAATGATATTCCCTCATTTTATGTCTAAATCTGGCTTGCAATAAATTTTGTTAAGATGTCACTACTACTTCAAAGTTATTTACAAAGTCGAAATCACACACACACTCTCTCTCTCTCTCTGCTCTAGGTGATCCTGGCTCTTACTGACCCTCCAGCAGTTTTCTGAGGCTGTACATCTTTACCAGGAGACTACCAATCTTCTCCTCCTAGCTGGTGGATTCAAAACCAATGATCCATTAGTTAGCAACCTCCTTAAATGCCAGCTTACAGTACCAGGATTCCTTACATATTCAACACACTCTCTATCAAAATTCCAACAGTCTTTTTATATAAACAGAGACATGGATCTCAAATTCATACAGAACTGCAAAAGGGTGTTAAAAAGCCAAAATAATCTTGAAAAAGAACAAAATATTCTTTCATTGTAAACATACACTAAAAAAACCCAAAAACTTAATACTCAAAGGCATTCAGACCAATAGTAAGATTCCAAATAAATTTGTACATCTGTGGCCAACTGATGTTCAACAAGGGTATACAGCCAATTATTAGGGAATGAATAGTTTCTCCAACAGAAGTTGCTAGAATAACTAAATCTCTACATAACAAAAAATGAAGGTTGTCCTAAATCTTTAGCTATTAAAATCTAACTCAAAACAGATCAATGATCTAAATATATGATACAAATCTCAAAAAAGCACAAGCAACAAAAGAAAACGGAATTTCACCAACATTTTAAAAACCTGGTGCATCAAAGGGCATTATCAAGAAGGTAGAAAGACAAAGAAGGGAAGCAAACAGTTTGAAACTATCCAACATGGGTTTAATATTCAGAATATCTTAAGAACGTCTACAACTCAACAACAAAAAGAATTACCAGAACAATTAAAATATAAGCAAATATTTCAATAGAAATGTATTTTTCTCTCTAGATGATAACATAATTATGATAAAAACAAAAGGGGGGAATATGGGAAGCCAATACTAAATATTTGTAATAAACAGAATGCTATTTAAATAAAAATATTTCCATTTCTCAAAAAAAAATTTTATAGAAGGCCAATAAATAAATGAAAAGATGCTTGTTGACATCTTAGTCCTTCACTCATTGCTGTTAAGTCAGTTCTGAGTCACAGTGACTGTGCAATGGGTTCCAGAGGCTGGAACAAACCACTGTAACAAAGTATTTGGCAGTTCCATTACATGTGAAACCTAGAATTACCATGAGTTAGCAATAGCACTTTAAGGTATATACCCAAAAGAACTAAAAGCAGGGACTTAAATAAGGACTATAATAGACACCAATATTTGGTGCAGCATTATTCACAATAGCCAAAAGGTAGAGGAGAGAAAAAAGTTCTTATACATGGATGAAAATATGCTAAGCGAGGGGAAATGACTAGTATATGATCATGAAAGAACGAAATTGGGCTTTTTTTTTCTTGCAATAACACTTAAAGTTTATTGGATGACAGCACACACAGGAAACGCAATTAGTCGAGAAGCCCACTATCCGTTCCCAAAGGGATCATCCTAAGAATTGAGACCCAAGAGGCGAACCCCGGCAGACGCCTAGTCCGCCGCCTGCAGCGGGCTGGGGCCCCAGTTATGCGCGAACTCATGCTCTTGGCGCAGCAGCTTAACCCCCGGCACCACGGGCAGGCGCGCCAGGGGCTCAAAGGCAGCGCGTGAAATTGGGCTTTATAAAAGAGACAAGGTCGTAAAAAATTACAACTGATGAAGAGGAAGAGAGGGAACAAGAAAGGAAATTAGGGCGAACGGAAGGCTATATAATACATCTGTCAAGACACAGATTCCTTTAGCATAAGAATCTCTGGGCATGCATCCATGAATCTGAATTTTCACATTCATGGGATTTTTCAGTAGTCTATTGTCTACACTTCAAGGAACACTGAATTTATTTAATCTCTTAAAACATGAGTGAGTTCTGGTGGCCTAGTAGCAAGATGCTGCACTGCAATTCCAGAGGTATGCGGTTCAAATCCACCAGATGCTCTGCTGGAGAAGGAGGGGCAATATCCTTCTGTACCAGTCAGATCTGATTTGATGGTACACACACACAAAATAATAAAATAAAATAAATGAGAAAATGGAAATACTAGGTTTAAAGATAGGACTTGGGCAAAACACAGAGAAGTGACAAGTAATTTAAGCCATAACATCTTATTTCAAAGAATCATGTATTCGGGACATAGGAATACCTTTCTGGTGTATTAAGTCTTTCTCATTATATTCACTGTAATTTTACCATTATCTAATAAAAATACCTATTTGAATTATTATCTGATAATAAAGAGAAGGCTTAATATTCACTTCAAAAAATGGAATCCAGTTAAGGGCCCTGAAAGAGGTGGTATCATCACCTGTTACCCCGAATCCCAGGGTCGAATGATTTGTACATGGAGGCCTGAGCTCAAAGGCTTGCACTAATACCTGTTATCTAGGGAACAGCCTACTCACTCACTACTTAATATTCCTGGATTTGACTAGTGTAAGGCTCTTTTGAGGCTCCAAAATACTTTGAAGCATGTTTTAAAGCAACTGAACTCAGAAGTGCAGATGTGTCCTTCCAAAATTTATTTTGGCAAACTGCCCATCAAGATTGATCCAATTTTGGTTTTGGAGCCATCTGATGTTCCTGAAATCATGTGAACTGCATTTTCAATCAGACTGGGAAAAACGTCAAGGTCCAGAGTTACTCCTTGCATGTCAATATAGAAGGCTGTACAAAAATACAAAAAATATCTTATCTTGGCTACCAGCCTCCTCTGTGATATGTTACCTAAGTTGAAACAACAATCAAAAACTATCCTTGTATATACAACCAAAACAAAAAAGCTATAGTTAAAAAAAGAACTAGACTTTATCATATATGAAAACATGATAGTTTAAGAGAAGGTGCACACACCAGAGCTGATGATGTTGCTGGCCACATACTAAGTGTACTCTATCTAAAGAACTTAAGTTACAGCCTCAAGGAAACCAGCAGTAGTGAGACAGAACCATGATACAACAGAAAGCACAATGATTTGAGAGAATTCAGTCTTCTGAGTCTCTTCTAATTTTTAATTCCCTCTTGTCAGGAAAGAGACTACGAATTTTAACAAACAACAAAACTGATCACTTCCTCCACGTGTAAAAACTAGACATCACAAATACTTACACAGGACCGGAATTCAAAGAACAGTGGTCCACCATCATGTCTGGAAGGAAATCCAACTTAAATGCAGCCATCACCTCACTCTCCCCTTCGGAAGCCAAGGAGAGTAACCTGCTGCACTTGTCTGAACCACAAATACACAGTTTTCCCCCACAAAAACCACAAAGTGCAGAAACAGGAGCTTGGGGAAACAAGCAGTAAGTGCCACAGAAACAAGCAGGACTGGGAAAAGGAGAGGGAATACTGGATTAAAAGGGGGATGTGACCATGTGAAGGGAGGTTCAGCCCAGCACACAATGAAAGTGCTGATGCACCAGGCTTGTTTTGTGTGATTTTCCCTGGCGAAGCAGTACTAAGTGCACTGTCAGATAAATAGAGTGTCAGATCCATGAAGATAGCAGTGGCTAACAGAGCAGAAGAAACACAAACTTGTTTCACATCCTCCAAACTCTTCTTGCAATCAGATTTTAAGATCTCCCAAAATCTGAAACTACCTGAAGTAAAAAATAAGCTTCCCTTACGTGATATGAGAATGTTTCTAGAGGTAAGAACTTGGGTTGTTAGCCATGGTTTTAAATGGTTTCCATGTCCCAAAGGCAGCAATGGTCTAAACTTGTGAAGAAAGACCATTAAATGTAGGCCAGAGGCAAACTAGCTAAGAAACCAGTTACCAGAAATCTTCAGTGCACATACAACAAAACGGGTCACAGTGTGCTCTCTAATGGTCCCTCACTGAGGGGCAGAACTTTTAAAACCCCAAATACATGCACACCCATGTTTATCACGGCTTTGTTCACAATAGCAAAGAGCTGGAAACAACCTAAGTGCCCATCCACAAACGAATGGACAGAGAAGCTCTAGTATATTCACACAATGGAATACTACGCTGCATTGAAAAACAAGAAACTCATGAAATATTACACAAAATGGGTGACCCTGGAGGATATTATGCTGAGTGAAATATCTCAGTCACAAAAGGACAAATACTGCATAGTGTCACTGTTGTAAAACAGGACTGACATTGGGGTTCGAAGGAGCCTGAGAAAGACGGAATAAATTATGTACACTGCATTGAAACAGATGAGGGAGAGAACTGTTTAAAAGGGATATATGATTAGGTATTATTGTCATGACAGGAGTCCAGAATGAAGGCTGCATAGTGGAGTGGACTAGGGGGAAGGGACTGTATAACTATTAAAGAATTTTTCTTTTACTTTTCAAAGAGAAGAGCAAACTTGGGGGAGGGGGGAGAAAAGTGCAACAATGAATAAATGGAAATAGAAAGTCTCTTTATATTTTCATTAAAATTAATAAAAAACAAAACAAAACCCCCCAAATTAAAAAAACAAAACAAAACACAAAACAACTTTGGTTCGGTGATATTCATTAGAAGGCATAGGAGAAGTACTTCTACTAACTCTAATAAAACATTTGTCATAAAACAGAATAATAATAATAATAATAATAATATTCAGTCTCTTGATAAGAATACAAGGAAGTAAGATCTTTTCTGAACTTGTTTCTAAGTAATTCTCTTCCCTTTGGTATAAAGGGGAGAGGACAAACAGAAAACATCAAAATGATTATGAAGAAAAAAGGCCACTAGGGATAGATACTCAAATACTTTAGAGGAGGACAGGAAAATGTAGGCTGAGTCTCTTCACTCTCCCTTTGATACTGTTGCTAAAATCAAGAATAATGACTGCTCACATAAAAAAAATTCTATTATGGGTGAGCAGCAGAAATAGACTTAGCAGGCAAGGCAGATGTGGCACTCCACACAACAAATGGTGGCATTTCAATATTTAGGCAGTAACTCTAAAACTGTAGCTCTGAATGAAGGTTCCCAAATTTCACAGGCCTTGTTTCTATTTTTATCATTAGGGGTGCCTTACCTCAAAGAGTTCACCCAAGCTCAGTTCATCACAGAGACAACTTTGACAGAGAAGTTATGTTCAGCCTGTGAAAAGGTAAATGAATAAATTCCTAAAAACATAGTTGATTAAAATAAATGAGAAAAGAAAGATGGCACAAGTTAAAAAGTTTCAGATCTCCAAACCAATAGCAGACACCTATCTGCTTTTGACCCAGGTAGGTATAAATTGTGTCTTCTACCCAATGTTAGAACCATCCCAAATTCCTAACTGGTTTGCTGTTGTGGGTTTAGTTGTCCTTCCAAGCCCCCTTCTTTCCTATTCTATTTTGTCAGAGATACTGGCTCATTTGATCTACTCCATTAGAGGCAAAAGTAGAAGGTGCACTCTGCCACTGTACTAATGAGAACAAAACAGGCAGCAAGTGAGGAGACTGTAACTGACACAGTACACAGTTCACCAAGCCCCGACTGTCAGGCAGGCAGAAGCTGTAACCTTAGCTGAGAATGGTTGAGTTACAGGGTAAGTCTGTCCTAGTTTCTCCTCGGTACACTGGAGCTGATGATTACATGGTACTTCCTACAGTCAATTACCTGGACAAAGGCGTAACTTGGTCAGCCAAAACCTGGCTAGATTTTTTAGTTCAGTATTTTCCTTTTTATAAAAAAACCCACCAGTTTATTTACAAAATTTGAATACATTGTTTTTGAGGACAGATTCTTACAATTTCCCCCACCTATCAAATTATACAACTCCATGATTAATTCCCTCCTCCTCCTCCTGCACATCCTCATCCCTGTTTCCACTCCTCCCTGCCCCCTTGGATCCTCATACTCATTCTACAATAATGGTTTTATACAGTATTTGTCTTTGTGGGATTGAGTTAGTTCACTCAGCATAATGCTCTCCAGTCCCTCCCAAGTTAGGTAATAATTCACAAAATCATTGCTCCTGCCTGCTGCATAGTATTCCATTGTGTGAATGTATCAGTATTTTCCTTTTAATTGCAACAAATTCAAGAAATCTCACTGCTTATGTCTGTGCTCTTATTATTCACTAAGAAAGCATACAACTTCTAAATAGAAATCCAACTTTCAAGTGCCCAGGAAGCAAATGAAAAGACCATGGCTTGCACTGGATGCACTTTGGCCTAACATCCTTGCTCTCTAACACTTTAAAGAGGTCCTTGATGGCATTATTTCCCCAATGCAATCTATCTTCATTTCCTCACTGTGATTAATCTGTGTGTTGCTGAAAGATGGACAGCGAATATAACGAAGACCCAAAAACCCCAATGTCCCTGAACTGTAGTACTGGAGAAGAGTACTACTAAATATAACATGCCTGTCGAAAGAACAAACAAATCTGCCTTGGAGGAAGTGCAACCAGAGTACTTCTTATAGGTAAGAATACTGAAACTTGCTTTGGCCATTCTGCCAAGAGGGGTCAGTCCATGGGAAAAGACATTATGCTGGAAAAAGTAGAGAGTCAGCAAAGGAAAGGAAGACCCTCAAAGACATGGGGCAGGAAAAGGTTCAGACCTAATGTTAACAGGGTTGTTATGAGTCTTAGTCAACTCAAAGGCACCTAACAACAACAAACACAGTTCTTAATAATAAAATCATACTGATGGAGTACTTAGACGTGGAAGACTTTACTAAGTCACTAGTATGTACCCTCCTCATGATAATTTTTATTAAGCTAGAAGAATATTTTTCAACTAGTAAGTGATATTTTAGAATAATGTATAAAAAAGGATTTTTCCTCACCCAAGAGCTTCATTTGAACCAATACTAATTTCAGCAGCCCAATTTATGAAACAACTAAAGAGGAAATAAAGTAGTCGAGAGCCCACAAATTCTGTTGATACTGCTATTAAAATCTACTTTATGATGTATAAAGCACCACCACTTTAAACACAAGACTGAACTGCTAATACATGAAGGAGGGTGCTTCTCTTTAGGCAGGTCAAAACTATCATCTCAGTGTGATTACATTCAATGTGCTTATGGGCAAAGACAGCACAGAAATAAATCACAAGACTCTTGATTTTAGAAAAAGGTTACATTTAACACATTGCCGCAAATGATGGCAAAATGTGTTCCTAAGCAAGGTCGTCAATTTAAAAGTGTGTGGCAATGTGTTAAGTGATAGTAAAAATATTTCTAGGGCTATAAAAATGCAGGGCTTAAAAGAAAAATTGAAGCACAAAATTAAAAACGTTACTCCAGAAAATGGACCCCAAATTTTGTTTTAATTTCTTAATGTGGTACATACACACTGCAGGTTGTTTTCTATAGAGTGTGACAGGCAGGCTAGGTATTACCAAGACTGCATTCCAAAGGTGAACCCGACTTTCTCTTTTATCCCATTCTGTCACTGCGGGGTTAAGAGTGAGGCTGCTAACTGAAAAGTTCACACTCATCAGCTGCTCTCCAGCTGAACGTAAGGTAGTGTGTTTCTAAAAAGATCACCTTGGAAATACAATGGGACCGATCTACTCTTTTAGGGTTATTAAAAATCAGAATCAAAGTGAGGGAAAGGAACTGACTGTGTTTTTTATTCTCTGGATTACTTTGAAGGTACCTCTGTCCCTGGCTGGCTGGGTGTTTTTGGTTTGTGGTCTGGGGGTTTTTTTGCCTCTTTTCTGGTAGATATTTGCTGGTATAGTTGAATGATGGTTGCATTAACAAGTTTTCTCTGTATGCCTGTGGATAGTATCCTATTATTCATAGCACTGTACTTCTGGATGATCTAGAAATGGTCTTTTTGATTATGAATGCAACCCAATTTTTCCTCCCTTTTCCATTCCTGGTATAGATCATATGATTGTTTGATTCAAAGTGGCCAATTCAAATCCATCTCAGCTTGTTAATGCCTAGTATGTTAACTTTCCTACATACTTCATGTGTTCCACATTTCAATTATTAGTAGATGTTTGCAACTGTTTCATCTCATTTTCTAGTGTTTTCCAATGAGGACACTCTCTACCTTCAGTGCTCTATTGCTCACTTTGGGCCAGCAAGCAGCATTAAGTTAGAACGAGAAAAGATTGGAGTTATTAATGATTTCATCTTGCTTGGATCCATAATCAACATCCCAGCACCAGCAGTCAGGTAATCAAAAGATAAGCTGCCTTGGGAAAAATCTGCTGTCAAGGATCTCTCTAGAGTGCTAAAGAGCAACAGTGTCAGTCGGTCTGGAGACCGATCCAAGAAATGGTCTTTTCAATTACTTGCTATGAATCTGAACAAAAACTAAGGAAAAAGAATCAATGCCTTTGAGATGCAGTGGTGGGGAAGAATGCTGAATTTACAATGGACTGCCAAGAAAACAAACAAGGTATGTCCTGGAAAAAGAGAAACTGGAGTGATCCTTAAAAGCAATGATGGTGAAACTCTATTTCACATACTTTGGGCATACTGTCAAGAAAGGCCAGTTCTTGGAGACAGGCATCATGCTTGGATAAGATGTAATGACACATTGACTGTGGCAATGGGGTTAACCGTGTTGCAAATGACCAGACACACTTGACCCCACCCACCATTTACCATCACAGTGTCAAGGTCATCAGAGATCCCCAGATAAGTAAAAAATGGTCTATTTTTTCCCTGTAACATTAATCAAGATGGACTGATACAGTGACTCACAGTAACAATTTGTTGTTAGGTGCCTTCAAGTGGAGCATGACTCATAGTGACCCTATGAACAAAAGATCTGAGCCGTGTTCTATCCTGCAACATCCTCACACTCCCTGACACACAACAGCACATTGCAGTCACTGTATCAATCCAGTTGATACAGTAACAACAGGCTCAAGCTTGTCTGAGACTGTGAGGATGGTGTGGGAAAGGGCAAGGTGCAGATCTATTACTCAGAAGCTCTCAGCCAGTCACTCTCCCACAGCTCCCACAATTAGGCAACTGCTTTGGGAAACAACTTAAGGAGAATAGAATTTTTTAAAAAATATTATGTAAGAATGAAACTTTAAAAAAAAATTTTTTTTGCATTATTTTTACATGTACCGTCAAATCAGATCAGACTGGTACAGGAGATTGCCCCCTTCTCCTCCAGCAGAGAATCTGGTGGATTTGAACCGTGTACCTCTGGGATTGCAGTGCAGCGTCTTGCCACGAGGCCACCAGAGCTCCCTAAGAATGAAACTTTTAAAACAACTATGAGTTATCATTTCACCCCAGTAGAATAGCAAAATTCAAGAGAGCAGCAAACAACCAATGCTGGTGCGATTGTGGAGAAACTGGAACCCTTTAATCACTGTCAGTGGGAGTGTAAAATGGTGCAACCACTATGGAAGGCTGGATAATACAAGAAGGTTAGAAGATGCACACCCATCCAGCGTTTAGCCAATACTTGTTGCTTTAAACCTCCCTCTCCAGACAGTATCTTCATTCTTAAAATAAAAAAAAGAGAGAGAGAGAAAGGAAAAATGAGTGGCCTGTGTCTATATTTCTCATGATTCTGCACAGAAAGCTTCTGTCCAAAGAAAAGTTGCTACGTTACTAGGGCAGAAGACAGAAAAATTCAAGAACTCCTTCTTTCTCCCATTTTTCTAAGAACTCAGTTCCTTAAAAGACAAAATGGACTTACTATCTCAAAGATAATTTTAAAGTAGTACTCACTTATACACGATTGGGGACTAAAAGCACTAAGGATGCCAGTTCCAAACTGTCTTTTAACACTGAGCAAGGTAAAGACTATTACTTCATTTTTTTAGTTCAATTGTTCTTGTTATATGTATAATCATGCTGGAACTGATCCACAGCTGTAAATCACACCGGAGGAGACTGCCCAACTTTCTCCTAAGGAGCAGCTAGGTGGTGGATTCATGAATGACATGCCTTCAGGATGGCAGCACAATTCCTTACCTCTAGGTGACCGACCAGAGCTCCTACTCACTACAACTAAGGCCACCTAACCCATCATTTCCAGAATCTCCTTTTGGAGAGACTACAAAAAGGCTACAGACTGAATATAGCTTTTAGCAGTTAAGGATATTATTCATGTGCAGAGTCCACATTACTTCTCCGCAGCAACCTTCCTAAATAAGTTTGGTATCTGGACATGAAACTCTTCCAAAGGCTATGACGTTTCTGACTTGGTAAATGCATCTCAGTGGTTGACAGGGGCTGGTGAACCACAGAAACAACAACAAAAATCAGAAGATGGGGAAGTTAATTGCGGGTAAAAGCAAACAGAGGAACCACAAACCAATTTGTTTTATTTTTAACATTATTGAACAATCTTTCAAGTGAAGACTGATTCTTGAAGGCTGCCCAAATTCTTTTAAACTTAGATTTATAACTTCTGCCAATTGTACTCTGTCTGGTCCTGGTTATAGACAGAATTGCTGAAAGTCAACAAGGACAACCCTGACATTGCAAAGTTCAAGGATTTTTAAAACAAACCCAGAACCAGATCTAATGAGACCATATATTCTGCCTATCCTACACCAAGGGAGATGCGGTGGTCTAATGGTAAGGAGCTCTGCTGTCATCTAAAAAAAATGCCACTGTCAACCTGAAGGCACCAGTTTGAATCCACCTGCTGCTCTGTAAGAAAAAAGATGAACAATCTTGTCTCATGTAATTTAATTGCCTCTGAAAATTCACTTGTGGGGGGATCAGCTATGGTTTGGTATACAACAATTGAACATGAACATAGTCTTACCTTTTACAATGTGAGTTATTTATTTCTAGTGAAAGTTTACAAATCAGAGTTTCATTTAACCATTAACACACTTTGTTTCAGAATATTCATTATAATTAATGCAATTAATTATATCTTTATCGATCACTTACTGTACATTACCTTTCTCTTCACCCAATTTAACAATTTAATTTTCACTCCCTCTCCCTCTCTACCCATCTGTGTTAATCTTCCAAGAATAAGTAAGCTTTTAAAAAATTTTTAAATTAAGCTTTTTCTAACGGTGGCCCATAACATAACTTTCCTTTGGTGCTTGAATATTACTCAGCAGAATTTGTTCTAGAGTCATCCATGTTGCGCAATATTTCACAAATTCTTGACTGTGTGTTAGGGATACATAAAACTCCACTGTGTCAATGAACCAGAGTTTCTTTAGCCACTCATTAAATTATGCTGAAACAAACTGGGTGTATGTATATGTCAATTTGTAAAGCCGCTTTTCTTTCCCTGGGCTATGTAACTAGTAATTAGACTGTTCAAATAGTATTTCTATTCAGAAGCAAGCACTAAACTGCTTTCCACAGTGGTTGCACCATTTTTCATTACCACCAGCAAGGTATGGTAATTCCAATCTTTCTACATCCATGTCAACTTATGTTTGCTGGTTTACTGAACTTTCCTACTGTTGCCAAGGCAAAATGGTATCTCATTGTTTTAATTTGTAGTTCTGTAATAGTATTTTCTTTCATCAAATTTATCCTATGCTGACTACATTTGAAAGTCTATTTATGCCATAAATTGTGATGTTTATATTTACCTTCGAGCACTGTGGTGGCTGGCTTAGTGGTAAAGAACTCTGCCGTCAACCCAAAGGTATAAGGTTCAAATTCACCAGTTGTTCCATGTGGAAAAAGACTGAAAACCTCCTCCTGTGTGATTAGTTACAGCCTCTGAAAACTCACTGGAGGGTAAGCTACAAGTCAGATCTGACTTGATAGTACACAACAACAAGAGTTGTGTTTTGAGATTAAGAAGTGTAAAACTGTGCTCGCTTTGGCAGCACATATACTAAAACTGGAAAAATACAGAGAAGATTAGTATGGCCCCTGCACAAGGATGATAGGCGAATTCATGAAGCATTTCATATTTTTACAGGATATGAACAGACACTTCACCAAAGAAGACATTCAGATGCAAACACATGAAGACATGTTCAAAATCCCCAGCTCTAAGAGAGATGTAAATCAAAACAACTATGAGATATCATCTCACGCCAGTAACAGCAGCAAAATTCAACAGAGCAGCAAACAACAAATGTTGGCGAGGTTGTGGAGAAACTAGAACTCTTACTCATTGTTGGTGGGAGTGTAAAATGGTGTAACCACTATGGCACTTTCTCAAAAAGTTAGAAATAGAAATACAATTTGACCCAGCAATTCCACTACTGGGAATATACCTAAAGAAATCAGAACTGCCATCTAAACAGATATATGCATATCTATGTTTATTGCTGCGTTGTTCACAATAGCAAAGAAACAGAAACCACACAACTACCCATCAACATATGAATGAACAGAGAAGCTGTGGTATATTCACACAATGGAATACTATGCTGCACTGAAAAACAAGGAACTCATGAAATAAATGAGTGACCGTGGAGGACATTATGCTGAGTAAAATATCTCAGTCACAAAAGGACAAATATTGCATAATGCCAGAGTTATAAAACAGGACTGACAAGGGGGTTGGAGGAAAACTAAGAAAGGGGGGTGTAAATAATGTACATTGCATTGAAATAGATGAAGGAAAGAACTGTTTAAAAGGAATATATGAGTAGGTATTATCTGCATGACAACCAGTCCAGAATAAGAACTGCATAGCAAAGTGGACTGAGTGGAGGAGGATGGGGGTGGAGAATTGTGCAACAATGAAAGAATTTTTTTCCAAAGAGAAACATGAACTAACTGGAGGGATGGGTAGGGAGAAAAATGTGCAACAATAAATGAATGGAAATCCAAATAAATCAATAAAAAAAAATTTTTTTAAAAATAAAAAGAAGTATAAAACCTCCTACTTGGCCTTTGTTCTTTAGGAGCACTGTATTTATCTAGGGTTTCTCCTTTTCATATAAAATTTGAAATTACTTTTTCAATCTCTTTGAAAAATTATGGGAAATAATTTTGTTTTTGAAAAATCGGAGTTGAGGTTGAATTAGAACTGTAAATTGGGGGGAACATGTTTCCCTTCATATATTCAAGGGGAAAAATACCCTTGGATGCAGAATTTTTAACTCGTTCTTATCAATAAGGTAACTGCTTCTCTAGCCCTTTCAAGACACATCCTGTCTCAATAAAGGTTTATACTGCCTAGCTGATGGTCACACAGTCTTAAGAGAGACTGTTACATAATGGAAAGAAGAGACTCCAGGGTTAGACTCAAATCTATAGCAAGAAACATCTCTCTAAAAAGAACAGCAGAACACTGTACAGTTTAAAATTACAGACGGTATTACATACTTTCTCCATACCTTTTCACTCTATGTTAAGCAAGTAATTTGAGAAACTAAAATACATGAAGTATATGGTTAACAAGATTGCAGGAAGACTCTATCAACAACTTACGTTAGGTAGTTGACACAACTTGAAGAAAATGAAGTACTTGATGCAGAAAATGAAATATTACAGCCTAATTAAATAATTCAATATAGATTATATCTCAACATCAGCAAAACAAAAAAGATGAACAGTAGAGGAAGTAGAGAAGAGAAAATAAGAATTTTTTTTCTTTTCTTAACTTCATGCTAACCACCCCCCCCAAAAAAAAATCCCACCACTGAACCAATAGGAAACATTATAATAGATGGAGCAAAGGCTAAAGTTGTCAGTTTCCATTTGTTTTATTTTACTTGGCTCCACAATCAACATCGAAGGTACCAGCGGTCAAGAAATTAAAAGATGAATGAATTGGGAAAATCCTCTTTCAAATGTTAAAAGACCAGGACTCCAAAAAAGGATGAAAACATTCTGCAAAAATAAAGCCAATTTCAGTGTGTACTGTGGGTGTCTCTTGAACATGACCTCCAAAAAGCACCTAGTTGCAAAAGGCAACACGAACCAATAAACTGCCAAACACAAGCACCTGTTTAGCCCATACAACCTTCACTGTAACTAACACCTCACACTGAAGACTTACGGTAGTGAAGACATGTCCAGCACAACCTGGCCTAGGGTTTTTTTTACTGCTCACTCATCTCTGTAATGTCATTTTCTAAACTTATTTCTGACTATAGTCTTGGCTTGAATTTGTGTCAAACTAAAATCATGAACTCTTCCAATTTCAACAAAAATATACCGTGGTTTGTACTTGATTAACTTATAAAATCTTACAGGAAACTTTCACATTAGTTGTATCTAATCCTATTTTCTTATTGTATAATTTGTAAAAATATAAGGAACTATAAAAGAAAAGTGATAAAGGGCAAAAATGTCTGTTTAAAGACTAAGATCCACCTGATTCAAGTATTTTCAATTGCTTGTTAAGCTTCTAAAAGTTGGCCAATGAATAAAGAAATCTCAATAACAATCAATGCCTTTGCATTGTGGTTTGAGTACTGACTATCCCATGGACTGACTTTTTTTTTTGAATGGTAGAATAAGTTTATTCTTATGTACAGAAGAGTTAGTGTGTACATCAGCCCAGTTTGGTGGCGAGTTCCTTGGCCTTGGCCTTCTCCAGCTTGGCGATGCGGGCCACTGACTTGGGCCCCAGGACGTTGCCTCCCCAGTGGCGGCGGATCTCATCATATCTGACATTGTAATTGGTTCTGATGGCTTCTACCAGGTTGGCCAGAGCGCCTTTATCTTCCGGGTTCACCTGCGTGAAGGCAACAGTGATGCAGGTCTTCCGGTGGACGAGGCGGCCCAGCCTGGCCTTGCCCTTGATGATGCAGTAGGGAACACCCATCTTCCGACACAAAGCCGGCAGGAAGACCACCAGCTCTATGGGGTCCACGTCGTGTGCGATCACCACCAGCTGGGCCTTCTTGTTCTCCACCAGGGTGGTGACTGTGTTCACCCCTGCACGGAGGACAGGGGGTCTCTTGGTGGGGGTGTCTCCCTTGCCAGCAGCCTTCTTCTCAGCCCGGGCCATCAGCCTCTCTTTCTTCTCCTTCTTGGTCTCTGGTCGGTACTTGTGGGCCAGTTTCAGCAGCTGAGTAGCTGTCTGGCGGTCCAAGGCCTGGGTGAACTGGTTAATGGCAGGTGGCACCTTGAGCCGTTTGTACAGGATCGCCCTCTGCCGCTGCAGCCGGATGTAGCGGGGCCATTTGACGAAGCGGGTAAGGTCCCTTTTGGGTTGGATGTCCTGCCCGATGCTGAAGTTCTTGGGCCTCTTCTCGAACAGGGGATTCACCACCTTCTTGGCCTCCTGCTTCTTGACCACGGCGGGCGCTGGGGCCACCTTCTTCCCCTTGGCCTTCTTTCCCTTCAGCATCTTGAGCGGATGGGCAATGGACTGACTTTTTGAACAAATCTGTCTTGAAATGCAAGCAGGATGCTCCTAAGAGGCAAGAATGATGAAACTACAGATATTTTATTAGGAGAGGTCAGTCCCTGGAAGAGGATATCATACTGGGAAAAGTAAGGAGGGTCAGCAAAAAGAAGACAAACCTCAACGAGCTATACACTGACCCAGTTACTTAACAACTGTCACCATTTTAGCCTGGCTGGAATTGTATTCATTCACCCTCAACTTTGTGAACTTTCACCTTGACTTATACAGGTGCTAAGAGACACAGGGCTAAAAGGTGAGCAATAGTGCCAGAGAGGTATTCAATCAAATATATGAGATTAAAAGGGTAGCATTTACCCAGAAAATAAAATGTGTGTGTGTATACATACATACATATGTACATATACATAAACGTGTGTTGTTAGGTGCCATCTAGTCAACTATGGCTCACAGTGATCCTATGAACAATGAAAATTTGAACCTTGCCCTATCCTGTGTTATCCTTGCCATGTGACATATTTGAGCCCACTGGTACAGTAATTCTATCAATCCATCTTATTCACAGGACTGGCCCTCCTAGCAACATGCTCAAAGTATGTGAACTCAAGTTTCTGCTTCAGGTTTCTTATATGTGAAACAGGGATCATAGAATATGCCACTTAAGGTTATTAAACGAGAGGATGTTTATATCATGCATCTAGAATGACACCTAGTATGTGAAAAGCATTTTATACATATTAGCTATTATGACTGATATTGACAACTGTAGGCCACAAGCATCAACCAAGTAACTGTAAGATACATGGTAAGAGGCAAAAGCTGGTAGATGTCCTTGATTTCCTCATCACTGCGTTTAGTGGATGGTGCATGTACTTGAATAATAGCTGTGTTCATGTATCTTCCTATTGTTTAAGAATAGGATTCCATCACTGTCAACATTACACCTTTGGGGAGATTTTTTTGGACTAGGAATATGATACCATCCTAGACAGATAGTAATTTTTGCTAAATAGATAGAATATATCTAAAAATACATCTACAGATAAACAGCCAAGCAGTCCTAGGGTAAAAGCCTGCCGAGGTAATCTGGCACAGAAGCCACAGAAGAGACTGTATAAATGCTGAGGATCATAAAGTTGACTAGTATTTTTCCAAGGCAGAAACGATAAAGAAGTAGGATTTCTTGTTATTAGTTGGTAAGAGAGGTGTAACTTTGGGCAAGCGAACACCTTTAAGTCTCCCTTTCCTCATTTGTGAGAGCTTGATGACACACTGCCAAAGGATTGTTCTTATCTCACTGTACCTGATGTGTCCACCAACAAGTCAAGAACCAAGCCACTAGAATAAAACTGCTTAACTATCTGAACTTCTAACAGGAAGGAAAAACACAAATCACAAACTAAATGGGATAATCTACTTTCTTTAATGTGTTTGTTGCTGTTGGACTGCCTGTAATGATTTTTACTTTTTTCTTTTTCCTCCTATTGTCTGGCTAGCTCAATGAGTAGGCCTTCTGCTTTGTCAAACTGCATACACTTCCCCATCCCCATTAGTATAAAATCAAGTAACCAGAGAAAAGAAAAAAAATTGTGGCTAGCCCAGTTCATCATACACAAAATTGTACTATGAGATTTATGCTAAAGTTCAGCAGTGTACTCAAGAGTAGCCAGTCAACAAACATTTCCAACCTTCCACAGGAATCTGCAGCAAGGGAAGGGGAACTGCCATCAGATATAATCCAGGATCATGGAGAGATATATATACACACACACACATTTTAAAAGGCCCTGTTACTGTTATGTGTTGTAGAGTGACCTGCAACTGATAGCGACCCTATGTACAACAGTCCTAAACCCTGCTCTGTCCTGTGCCAGTCTGTCTCCGACACACCCACCCCCATTACTCCTGAATTAATTCACCTCATAGAGGGTCTTCCTCTCCTGCGTTGTCCCTCCACCCTCCCAAGCATGATGTCCCTTTCCAAGGACTGGCCCCTCCTTGCAACATGTCTAAAGTATGTCAGACAAAGCTTCAGAATCCTTGCCTCCAAGGAGCAGACTGGCTTAACCCTCTCCAGGATGAACCTGTTTGTTTTCCTAGAAGTCCATGGTATATTCAATACTCTTCTCCAGCACCACAGCTCAAAGGTATCAATTCTCCTTCTATCATCCCTAGTCATTGTCCAGATCTCTGATGCATAACTAGTCATGACAAAGACCATGGCCTGTATCAGGTGCACCTTAGTCTTCAGAGTGACACCATTGCTCTTTAGTACTCTGGAAAGGTCCCTAACAGCCAACTTTCCCATCACAATGAGTTTTAATTTCCTGGCTGCTGGTGCCAAGAGTGTTGACTGTGGAGCCAAGCAAATTAAAGCTATACACAATCTCAATCTCTTTACCATCCATCCTGATGCTGCCAACTGGCCCAGTGGTGGGAATCTCTTGTCTTCTTGATATTGAGCCTCAATCCATATTGAAAGCTGCAGTCCTTGATCTTCTGCAGCAAGCACTTCAGTTCCTCTTCAGTTTCAGCAAGCAGGGTTGTGTCATCTGCATAATGCAAACTGTTGATGAATCTTCCACCAATCCTGATGTCATACTTTTTTTCATAGAGCCCTGCCTCCTGGATAATCTGTTCTGCATATAGGTTGAAAAGGTATGGAGACAGGACACATCCCTGGCATACACCCTTCCTGATTTTGGACCATACAGTGTCTCCTTGCTGTGTTCTGACGGCTGCCTCTTGGTCCAAGTATAGGTTTCACATTAGCATGATCAAGTGTTCTGAGATTCCCATTCTTCTCAGAGTCAGTCCCAGTTTGTTGTGATCCACACAGTCAAACACCTTTGCATAATCAATGAAAAACAAGATAGACATTCCTCTGGTATTCCTTGTTTTCAGCCAAGATACCTCTAACATTCTGGACTTCTGGCAGTTCTCTGCTGATGTGCTATTTCAGTCATTTTTGGATAATCTTCAGCAGAATCTTGCTTGCATGTGATATCAATGATACTGTTCGATAATTTCCACTCTGTTAGGTCACCTTTCTTTGGAATGGGAACAAATATAGATCTCTTCCACTCAGTTGGCCATGTGATTGTCCTCCAGATTTCTTGGCACATCTCAGTGAGCACATCTAGGGCAGCATCTGATATTTGAAGTATGTCAATTGGTATGTCATCTATTCCTGGTCCTTAATTCTTGCCAATTCCTTCAAAGCAGCTTGAACTTCTTCCTTCATCACCATAGGCTCTTGCTCATATATTGTCGACCCTAGAAAAACTATTTAACAATGACTGTATTGCTCCTAACTCTGGTGGCAGAGTCCATGAGAGTTCGACTGCTATCCCAAAGGCTCTCTAGCAGTTCAAATCCACCAGTGACTCCAAAGTAGAAGGAAGATTTCTCCTCTCATGTGGTTTACAATCTCAGAAAAAACAAAGCTATGAAACAATGACAAAGAGAGAGAGACAGAAAGAGACAAAGAGAGAGACAATGAGAATGATCCCTACATGGTAGGACCAGGCAGATTAAACAGACGTGCTAAAACACAAACAGTGCCTATCTTTCTAGTCCTATCATTTACAGAGTATATCCTTTCACTGTGATAATTTGCTCCATATAGTGTATAGTCTAATCTTGTCTCAGTGGGCAAGGATAAGAATATTTTCTCTATGGAGAAGGAAAGTCTCTCCTTTTTTTCTTTTTCCTTGTGACACTTGCTATATGGCTATTCAACTAATCTCTGCTTCACAATTTGGGCTTATGTCTGGAGCCTCAAGCTCCTTAATGACTAAGGAGTCATCTATGCATGTCCTCTCCATCACCCACCCTGACATGTTTATAAACAGATCTCAGTCTCATCTCCTTTCTCCATATTAATCAGGGAAGGGCAATCCTATGAACTTTATTTTATGCTAAATATCATGAAGATGTATATGTGAAGCTTCCTGAGAGCCTACACCTTTCATCAGATCTCCAAACGGGTGCATAAACACCAGTAGAATGCACCTCCCCTCTAGACTCCCTCTGCTGCAACCTAACTGAAATGGAAAGTCGGTCAGCCAGAGGCCAGTCATTTGTGTAATCCTGGGTAGTTTTTTGGGGGCCTCAACTCAAGGATAGTACTAGGTTAATCTAGACTATCATGAAAACCTCTCCGAAGTGCTAAAGAAAAAGGATGTCAATTTAAAGTCTTAAGACGTGCCTGATCCAAGCCTCTGAGAGCTGAACAAAGAGTAAGGATAACAGATGAATCACTAATGTCACTGAGCTGTGGTAGAGGAGAACAGTAATGACTATCTCATGGCTGCCACCAAAAGTCTGACATAAGATTCAGATCTGTTGTGCACAGGGTCGTTTTAAGTTGATGGCACCTAATAACAATGTCACTAAGACAGAGTCATGTGTCTATCCATCTCATTGAGAGTCTTCCTTTCTTTCACTGATCCTCTCTTTATGCAAGGACTGACCCCTCCTGACAACTGTCTTAAGTATGAGTTGCAGCCAACTCAACAGCACCTAACAATAATAATTACTAAAATATCTAAAAGTGTATGTTCTCCATAGAGATTGCAAATAGTTATCCAAAGGCTCATAATCAAAATCTAGTCTAATCTCTATCACACACAGGAATTATATGATGTACACATGAAAACTGCGAATAAATCTTTGTGGCTGTTAATGAAATACATTATTACTGTCACTGCTTTTTTTAGTTACTACCAAGTCCTTCTCTTGTATGTTTACTCACCCCCACCACCCAACACTGTAATGGAGATGGCACATGTAAGACATTCAACCGTTGAACTGAATCCTTTGATTACTCTCGCTCATGAATTTTTCTACTCACTTTCTTAAAACGAAACCTATCTACATGTTAAGTATTTCCATTTTTACTTTGAAAAAGAAAAGCTCCCCCTCAAGAGGAAAATTCAACCTCACTGCTGAGTGTGAACAAACTCATGGCTGACCATCCAGGGGGTTTTCAGAGACTAGAAAACAAACAGATGTTCATGTTTCTCCTGAGGAGTCACTGGTGGATTCAAATTGCCTAGGGTGCCACCTTTAGGTTGGCAGCATCTTCTAAAAAGCAACATGGTGAGCAGTTCCTTTTTAATAATCAATGTCAGCAATGGCCTAAAGTTTTACTTTGCCAGCAGCATCCTTGTCTATAGCCACAACCAATAGATTATTTATAGCACCTATTTCACAAAATCAATGTTTGAGAGTTTTTTGGCTGAATACAGTGTGCTTTATCGATGGTGCATGACAAGATGGGTTCTCTGAGCCTTAAACTCTCTGAAATCACTACTAAAGTTGAATGAGAAAGCTCTGGGGGTCTAGTAGTAAACAGCTACATTGCGATACCAAAGTCAAGTGATCTGAACTCACCAGCTGCTCCATGGGAGAAGGATGGGCAATCTCTTCCTCAGCAATTTGCTGCATCTGAAAACCCACTGCAGGGTCAGCTATGAGTCTGTCAGACTCAAAGGCACATAACAGTAAAGTTGAATAAGGATGGATGGATGGATGGATGGATGGATGGATGGATGGATGGATGGATGGATGATTTGAGCTCTTTATTCTCCTTCCTTTCCCAAGCTGCCAGTTCATGTCCTGTTTAATTATGTGATCTCTCCTATGGTCATCTAACAGAAGATGCCACCTCTTTTAAGTAGTACTCCTATTTTTACTTGCTAGTGCTCATGAGGAACCTATACCTGGACCAAAAGGCTGTTGTGCGAACAGAGAAAGGGAGCACTGGATGGTGTGCAATTGGAAAGGGAGTGCTCATCAATAATAACCTACGTTATGCAGATGACACAACCTAGCTTGCTGAAAGTGAGGAAGAAGGCTTGAAGCACTTGTTGCAGAACATCAAGGAATGCAGCCTTAGGTATGGATTGCATCTCAATGTCAAGAAAACATGGATTCTTACCACTGGACCGATAGGCAGTGTCATGACGGAGGGAGAGGAGAGTAAAACTGTAAACAGCTTAACCTTGCTTGGATCCACAATTAACCCTTGGTACCAGCAGTCAGGAAATAAGGAGATGCACTGCACTAAGAAAATCTGCAGTTATGCATCTGAGAGCTGGACAATGAATAAGGACGTGTATAGACATGTAAGAGATTTGGAATTTTAAGTGAGAGTTGGAAAAATTCTTATCAAGTAACACAGAACAAAAGATGTCTGCTGTGGAACATACTGATTTTAGATAGGGGAGACTGAAACTGTCAACAGCTTCATCTTGCGTGGATCCACAATTAACAGCAGTTAGGAAATAAAGAGATATGGGAGCTCTGGTGGCCTAATGGCAAGAAGCTGTGCTGCAATCCTGAAGGAAACAAGGAGACGTACTGCACTGAGAAAATTTGCAGTTAAGGGCCTCTTCAAATTATTGAGAAGCAATGGTATCAGTTTGAGGACTAAGGTGCATTTGATTCAGGCCATAGTATTTCCGATTACTTGCTATATGAATTGAAAGCTGGACAATGAATAAGGATGACAGAAAAAGAATTGATATCTCTGAGCAGTGGTGTTGGAGAAGAGCACTGAAAGTCTCATGGATGGCCAACAGAGCATAGATGTCTCGGAGAGGGTGTAGCCGGAGTGCTTGTTGGAGGCAAGAATGATGGGGTTTCACCTCACATACTTGGACATGCTGCTAGGAGGCGCTATTTCTTGGAAAAGGACATGATGCTGTAAAGGATGGAGGGTGCTGTGAAGACGAGGAATACCCTCAACCAGCTGGACTGATATGGAGATTGCTGCAATGGGCTCTTGTGTGTCAGTTAGTGTGAGGATGGCACAGGATAGAGCCGAGTTCAGATGTTCACAGGGTCGCTATGAGTTGTGTTCGACTCAACCGCACCTAACCACCACATTTTGTCTCTATTTTGTAGGTGTCCAAGTGAGGCAGACTTTGAATGGAAAATACATTTATCTCTAGTCCTACCAAAATGCATGAACTCAAAGTAATTCTTAACTTCTTACTAAGTGTATCCCTTTCCCCCCCTAAGGCAGCTGCTTAATGGGGATGGAGGGAGTGCATATAATTAACAATTTACTAGGCAACAATTTGCTGGGTGTAGCAGTAGTATTCTACAGTAGCTACAACTTCCTCTGAGAATTACTGTCTTCTATGTTATCTCTCTCTCTATTGAACCCAATCCATTCTAGGCTAAGTATTTAAGTATCTGCCTAGTAGCTTCTATCTACCTTTATAGACACAAGAAACAACATACAAAAGATTGACACAACAAAGGTTTTCCATTTAATGGGGGACACTGGGAGCTGAAACCACAGAGGAGAACGAGCTACAAAGCACCACACATAACATGAAGTCTCAGCCATTCAATGTTTTCCTAATACTCACCCAGCATTTGCTCAAATTTGGCATGTTCCAAGACCACCAGCCCCTCCTAGGCTTCACTGTCCTGCCATAAGGCCAAATCTGTCTCATCTAATGAGTCACTACAGCTCTTCTCTCCAACTACATTTTGATTTCAGCCCACTTGTGCAGCTCATCAGGGCTGCACCATATGTTAGTCCCATGTAGGCAGAATGTGACTAATTTTTTTCTAAAACACTGTCAGATACTTTTAAATTACCTTATAATCTTGATGTTTCTGAAGTCAGTTCTATAATACACAACCTTCTAGAAATTACTTTTCTTACTAGAAATTTTTTCTGAGTGCTCAAGTAAATTCTTCAGCATTTCACTTTCATTTTTCAAAGACATTAAAATGAAAAGAACTGACCAAGTGAGCTGTACTCCACAACTAGCAACTGAGACTTGGCCTTAAAATTTGAATCACAGGATTCTACTTGGTAAAATGTCTCAATTTGTAGAACAATTTATACTGGAAAATTCAAAACATTACTTTTATTTTCTGGAATGACGAGTACATGTTAGGTAGAAAAACTGCCTGCAATTCACAGGCTAATTCTTACTAGATGATCTCATGATAGCCAGTGATGTAGCTTTAAGAGAAAAGAGGCTTTACAGGCCGTGACCACAAACATTCAAATGTTTTTCTAATTCATAGATACTATATATGAGTGAAACTAACATTTTTGCCTAGGATAGACATTTTGCAACCTCATCAAATTCCTTCCCATCAAACAAAGAGGAAGGGCTGCCCTGTTAACTGCAAGCGTCTTCTCCAGCAATGGATTTGACTGTGAGGCTTAGGCAGGACTTAGTGTTCTGTTCTGTTGTACACAGGGTCACTATGCACTGGAACTAACCTGATGGCATCCAACAACAACAACAACGTATTTGATAACTAAGCCTGTCTCAGGAGGTTTCTTAAACCATTATTTCAGGACATCTGCTCATTCGAGTAATTTTCTAATACAGCCCTACAACATGGCAAAGAGAAAAAAACCAAGAAAAGAAAATTTTAAAGGGCAGCTCAGGAAGACAAAGCAAAGTACTATAATGAAATATGCAGAGTTGGAGTCAGAAAATCAAAAGGGCCGAACTCGCTCAGCATATCCTAAGCTGCAAGAATTGAAGAACACATTCAAGCCTCAAGCTGCATGACTTAAGGATGCTTTGGGCAGAATAGTAAATGATCCTGGAAGCATTAAAAGAAAATAGAGTATACGGAGTCACTGTACAAAAAGGAATTGGCTGACAGAAGAATTTCATGAAACATGTATGAGCAAGAGCCTGTGGTGATGAAGGAAGAAATTCAGGCTGCTCTGTAAGAATCTGTAAAAAACAAGGCCCCAGGAGTTGATGGTATACCAAGTGACTTATCTCAACAGACACTGCCCTCTAAGGTCCGCTCACTAAGCTGTGCCAAGAAATCTGGAGGACAACTATCTGGCCAATACACTGGAACAGATCTATATTTGTTCCCATTCCAAAGAAAGGTGGACCGACAAAGTGTGCAAATTATCGAATACCATTAATATCATATGCAACCAAGATTCTGACAATTATCCAAAAACAACTGAAACAGCACATCAACAGAGAACTGCCAGATATGCAGGTGGGGTTAAGAAGAGGTCATGGTACTAGGAATATTAAAGTTAATGTTAGATGGATCTTGGCTGAAAACAAGGAGTACCAGAGGAATGTCTATCTGTGTTTCACTGATTATGCAAAGGCGTTTGACTGTGTGGATCACAACAAACTGGCGAACTCTGAGAAGGGAATCCCAGAACATTTGATCATGCTTATGCAAAACCTGTATTTGGACCAGGAGGTAGTCATCAGAAGAGAGCATCACACATTTTCAATCTATATGTAGAACAGATCATCAGGGAGGCTGGGCTGTATGTGAAGGAATGTGGTTATCAGGATTGGAGGAAGACTCATCAACAACCTACACTATGCAGATGACAAAACCCTGCTTGCTGAAACTGAGGAGGACGTGAAGGGCTTGCTGCAGAAGGTCAAGGACTGCAGTCTTCAATATAGATTGAAGATCAACATCAAGAAAAGAAAGGTTCTAACCACTGGGCCAAGTGGTGGCATTATGATTGATGGTGAAGAGATTGAGATTAACAGCTTTAGTTTGCTAAAACTAAATCACAATCAATACTCTCGGTACCAGCAGCCAGGAAATCAAGAGACGAAATGCACTGGGAAAGTTGGCTGTCAAGGACCTCTCCAGAGTACTGAAAAACAATGATGCCAGTCTGGAGACTAAGGTGTGCCTGATCCAGGCCATAGTCTTTGCAATTGCTTGCTATGTGTCAGAGAGCTGTACAGTGACTAGGGATGATAGAAAGAAAATTGATGCCTCTGAGCTGTGGTGCTGGAGAAGAGTAATGAATATACCATGGACTGCCAGGAGAACAAACATGTTTGTCCTAGGGAGGGTGAAACCTGCCTGCTCTTTGGAGGCAAGGATTCTGAGGCTTTGTCTGACATATTCTGGGCATGCTACAAGGAGGGCATGCTTCGAAAAGTGGAGGGAGAAAGGAAGACCATTAAAGAGATGGAGTGATTCAGTGACTGAGGTAATGTGTTGAGGTGTGTCAGAGACAGTAAAATTGGCACAGGAGAGCAGTTTTCAGGGCTATTGTACAAAGGTTTGCTATGAGTGGCAAGTGACTTGACAGCACATAACAACATCGTAGCTATTAAAGAGAACAAGGCAGACCTAAACATACTGACTGATCAGAAGAATCTAGTGACACAATAATAACACACAAAGAACTTTTATGTCAATAGATTATTCCTCTGAAAGGATGAAGAAAACCATATAACTAGTTGTTGCTGAGGCAGGACACTGCGGGACAGAGCTGGGAAGAAAAACTTTCTTTTTACATCTTTTATCCTGAATGAATTGTTTTCATGTGGCTATGTTATCTTCTCTACAGAAAATATTTTAAAGATGCAAAACTATAGAGCACAAAGAAATACCGTAAAACAAACAAGCAGTTTTTATTTCCTTTCTTGCTGAAAACTTTTGTGTGGGAAGTTATTGCCCAGGTGAATCAACGAAGTATATATACCACATGAGCCAGATAATTACATCTTTTGAAAATTATCCCAGCAACTCCACTGATGTTCATGCAACCTGAACGGAAGCTGTATGGTTGACCTATTTACAAAGTCTGGAGCTATTTTCAATCACTCAGCTGTACATCTATGTGTACATTTTCTTCAATCAACCTTTCCTGCCAGGCAGAGAGCAACATTAGCTGGATTCCAGTAAGGAAGGCAAGAACAGGGTGAGATAATATGTCAAAACAAGTTCTATAAATACAGCTTTTGGCCTAGTATCTCAAAATGGAATCCAATGCTTCAAGCTTAAAGAGAAAAATCCTACAGTCCTGTAATTTGTCACTTGAAGTTCCTAAAGATTATCTTGTCACCTTTTCCTTAATCTCAAATATAAGTTTAGACCAAATTGCAAGTTGTCGTATTCTAAATCAGCATATCCCTCATTTCTTCCTATCTCACACATGCACCTAACACATCAATGGGCTCTTGTTGAGATCACTCTACCTCTATAATAGACATGTTCAATACATACAACACATAAAATCCTTCCATAACTTCTAGCACTTAGCCATTATCATCTCCAAAATCCTTGATCAAGCAGCCAAGAGTCCCACCTGCACCATCTGCCTCAACCCCACCCCAAACAACATGGGCACTCAAGCAGGATGCTGCCATATGTTCTTGTCTCAAGAAGTTTGTCCTATTCTATTGAAAGCAGGGAAGTTTATTTATTATTCTCTTTTGGTTTTAATGTCATAATCTTACAAAACAAGAAATGACTAGTATCTTTCTATAAAGATACTTACTGAAACAGAAATGGTTATATGCCAGAAAATAAAAAATTCGCTTCAGTCAATCAGAGAACCTATGTTCTGAATAACCCAATAACCTCAAAAGATTCCTAACTCAAGGACAAGTTCTAGTTATTTGTATCTCTTTCCAAGGTAACTTCAATCATGCTCTCATCATTCTCAAACTGAACTCCTAAAAACTGTTTCTCACATTTAAATACCCACTTATATGATCTCTGTCACCTTCTAAAAATGACTCCTAAAAAGATCCCACTCTTCAACAAAATTAAACTTGTCAGTACTTTGACCTCATTTTAAAAAACCAAGCTCTTTATAAAATAAAGAGTTCTATCAATCAAAAACATGTGGAGAAAAGTCATTCTCAATCAGGACTAAAGAAATTTTACAAAGAATGCCAGGGCGCTCTAGTGACCTAGTGGCAAGAAGCTGCACTGCAGCTTCTCTGCGGTTCCAATCCACCAGACGCTCTGCTGGAGAAGGAGAAACAATCTCCTCCTGTATCAGTCTGATCTGATTTGACGGTACACACATAAAAATAATAAAATTTTTTAAAACCCCAAAACCCTTTAAAAAAATGCCAAAGATGCTCTATTCTCAAGGAGTTCAGAAGACCATGACTTACACTGGAAACAACCCTTCAGCAGGTTTTCAGAAGACAGTAAATAAATTTGAATAGTTGATGGTGACCTGCAAAACCAAAGTCATTTTCATAAGGAAATTTCCAAACAGGGAAATATTACACGTCAATTAATTCCAAATAATATTCCAAATTAATAGAATTAATAAACCACTGCTATTCTGATTCACAGCAATCCTGCACCACGAGTTTCCGGGGCTGCAAATCTTAACTGGAAAAGAGACTATCTCATGTTTCTCCTGAGGAGCAGTGTGTACATTAAAACTACCAATCTTTCAGTTAACAGTCCAACACCTTACTACTGTAACATGAGAGCTCCTTAATAAAACGAAGAGTCAAATATTTACTGTAATATATACTCTGTGTGTGTGTGTGTGTGTGTGTGTGTGTGTGTGTGTGTGTGTGTATAAGCACTAAGCTTGGTGCCTATGATGGTAAGATAACCTCTAAAAAGGTTTACTCTCTAAGATGACTCCCTCTTCTCAAAACTAGAAGGGGAGAGGGAAGAAATAATTATAGCAAGACAAGTGCCAGCTGAGTCTGCTACTGTGCAACACAAATGTAATCCTCACTATGGACTAATTAAGTACTTGTTCAGGTATAATAATATTTATTCATCAACAATTTATTTGTTCTCCTCATAGCAAACCTCCATCAGATATCCGAGGCTATAAATCTTAACAGTATGTCTGCCCAGCTTTTTCTGAAGAGAGGCTGGGGACTTTGAACAACTAGAGTTGTATAACCTGTGGTTATCAGCTCTACAGCTACTGACTACTTACCAGATATCCTTATTTATTTAAAAATATTTATTCTCTTATATTAAAAAGAATTTGCGCAGCTTTTCAAATGCATACAATGTTGTTATGTGCCGTCGAGTC
>NW_006399939.1:863850-868711 GCF_000299155.1 Elephantulus edwardii | reverse complement strand
TTAATTTTCCTCAGCTTCAGCTTGAATTTGCATATAAGTAGTTGGTGGTCTGTTCCACAGTCAGCTCCTGGCCTAGTTTTCACAGCTGATATTGAGCTTCTCCAGCGGTTCTTCCGCTAATGCATACAAAAGAAAAACATAAAATGATAGGGAAATGATAAATTAGGAAAAAATAAAGAAGCAAAAGAAAGCTGGAATATAAATGTGCTAGCCAAGTATTCAATATGTATGATGAGCAAATTATTCAAGACACTTGACTCTAAGAAGAAGAAATGTGGCATCAAGATTGCAGGAAGACACATAAACAACTTATGCAGATGACACAACCTTGCTTGCTGAAAGTGAGAAAGACTTGAAGCACTTGCTGAAGAATATCAAAGACTACAGCCTTCAATATGGACTGCATCTCAACGTCAAGAAAACAAAAAATTTCACCGCTGGACGGACAGGCAACATCATGACGATGGAGAAAAGATTCAAACTGTCAACAGCTTCATCTTACTTGGATCCACAATCATTGATATCAGCATTGTTGGTATCAACAACAGTCAGGTGAACAGGAGAGACATACTGTACCATAAAAGTCTGCAGTCAGAGACCTTTCCAAATAACTGAGTATCAATGATGTCGTTCTAAAAACTAAGGTGTGCCTGATTCAGGCCATGGTCTTTTCATCACTTATTATTCAGCTGAGATCTGGACAATGAATAAAGATGAAGAACTGAACTGTGGTGTTGGAGCCAAGCGTTGACTATCCCATGGACTGCCAAGAGTATCTTGGGAGAAGGCACAGTCAGCGTTCTCCTTAAAGACAAAGGTGATAAAGCTTTGTCTCATATACTTTGGGCATGCTGCTAGGAAAGGCTATTCCTTGGAAAGGAACATCATGCTTGGAAAGATAGAGCACCAGCAAAGAGAATGAACCTCAATCATATGGACTAACATAGTGACTGTAGCAATGGGCTCGAGTATGTCAGAGATTATAAGGATGGCACAGGACAGAGTAGAAATAGAGTTCAGATTTGTTTTTCACAGAGTTGCTATGGGTTTTACTTAACTTGATGGCACCTAACACCAACAACAGCAGTGTCACTCAGCTAGAGGGAACTCTGGTGGCCTAGTGGAAAGAAGCTGCACTTCAATCCCAAAGGCATGGAGTTCAAGGCCACCAGCTGTTCTGTGGGAGAAGGACAGACAATCTCCTCCCATGTGATTAACTGCCTCTGAAAACCCACCGGAGGGTCAGCTATGGGTCGGTTCCAACTTGATGGTACACAACAACATAACTAATTCATAGGATACATAGGAAACCAGTAGTAGAAAAGCAAAGTAAAATGGAAACAAAGAGTTTCCAAGAAATGAAAGGTGCAGATGGATTTAGTATAATGTTCAACAGAATTTCAGAAAGTCACTGGATCCTAGGCACTAAACAAACTCATACATCTAAAGTCCACAATAGACCAGCTGCAGGACAGATTCCTAAGTGATTTAGAGACAAACCCATCAGTGAACGGCCACCTAGAACTCCTCCACATCAGCCACAGATCCAAAAAGCTATCTTGGTGAAGTGGTTCTCCAGAATTAAAGTTGTTGGATCTTTCCTCATCGGTCAGTTACAAATACTTGCACAGAACTGTCTCATTCCCAGTCAGCTGACAAGTTCTATTCCCAAATGCAAGTTTATGACTCATGAGGGATTGGGGAAGAGAGACAAAAGCAAACTGTAAAACTTAACTTCAACTGATCAAGAGTGAAAATTCCTTTCTCTAAAATATCCTTCTGAAATATTATACCAAGCCCAATATCTTTGGAAATCTGTCTTCATGTCATGTCCCCAAGTATTCCTTAAATAGACATGATACCAAAAGGCTTTTTACAAGGCCAAACTTAACAAAGCACTCTGAAGCAGCTCAGACCAAAGCAGCAGGTTATCCTCCCAGTTCCCTTCTCCTTGTCCAGCAAGTCAACAGGCTTTAACACTCACTGCACCCTATTCCAAAAAAATCATAGAAATACTATTCCTTTTCTAGATCACCTTTATGCTCAGAAGAGGATTTAGTTCATTCTCTAAGAGCTGAACTGTTGTTATCTTGAGAAACAAAGAGGGAAAACACTTGAAGACTACTTCCAAGAAGCTGTTTCTGAGAGAACCCAAGGCTTCTTGGGACACTTCACTCACCAATTTGGCCCTATAACATTACTTTGTTACATAACACCAATCTTGTCTCCTCTCCGCAAGCCACCCCCAAGAATCTGAAACATTCTCTACAATGTCTAATTGCCAAAACAAAAGAAGACAAACAGGTCACCTCTTTCACTTGAAACCTCAGTCTTTCACAGAAATGTATACACAGACAGACAGATGGACACATGTTAGGAACACAGACTGCTATCCCTGGCAGAGTCTTGAGCAGGCTCCAGCCAGAAAGGGTGCAGAGGGCAGCCATTCCACCTAGTTAGTGGGCTGCTCCTGCTGTTGCTGTACAAATATAGAAAGCTGAAAAGTGGAACAGCAGCTTCAGCAGAACAGATTATGCTCCGTGTTCAGAGAGGGAGGAGCAGGGAACTGAACAGCTTTACCCATACATGGCTGCCGAAAGGGGCCATTAACCAGAGCCCAATTATCTTGCATGAATTCTGTTCACAAGCTCTCAAAAAAAAAAAAAGAAAGAAAGAAACACACAGGCTGGTACCTGAAGTAAGACTTGACGAATTCTGTTTCAGTCAAGGAATTTCCTAATAATTTCAGTCAAGGAATTTTCTAATAATTTCAGTCAAGGATCCCCTGAGCCATGGGAAACAAAAATGACATTCTTAAATTATTAGGTCGAATACTTACTAGATCAGCAGGAGCCAAGAGATTTATCATTTAAACTCTGGATTTTAATGTACTAAAAATTCATCCTCATTTGTGGAAATGATTTTGAGCTTCATGGGCAAATTCTCTCCTGCTTTCAGAATGAAGGTCTGATCCAAATTCTCAAACTGTGGCTTGGGGGAGTATATGTGCACACATGCACAGTCTGATATACACACACTTTGGTACAAGTTAAGACAAATTCTAATTCAAAAATTTCTTTCCCAGTATAATTGAACATGTAATCAAAGAACAATATTTATGTTCTGAAAATTACTTAAAACAATTCACTGAAGAGGAGTAATGATAGTGGGCATTTCTGGTTGGTCCCTGTTCCCAGAGGGAATGCCTTCTACCTGTCTCCATTAAGGATGATACTGGCTGTTGATTTAGTGTATATGCTCTTAATAATGTTGGGGGAATTCCCCTCTCTTCCTAGTTTGCTGGGCGTTCCTCAGTGTCAAAAACCTTTTACGCATCAACCGAGATAATTACATGGTTCTTGTCCTTTATTTTCTTGATGTGATGGATTACATTGTTTTTCTACGTTGAACCATCCTTGCATGTGTGTTATGAATCCCAGTTGGTCATGGTGTATTATTAACCTTTTGATATGGACTACTGGATAAAGTTTGTTGGATTTTATTACAAGGTTATATGGTGTAGAGTGCAAATGTCCATGAACAAAGAAACTGGGGTGATGATCCACACAATGGAATTATTATGCAACACTGAAGAACAACAAACTCATAAACCACCACATAACACAGATCAGTCTAGAAAACATGCTGAGTGGAACATCTCAGTTACAAAGGGGCAAATACTGCATAAGACCACCATCATAACAACAGGATGGATAGGAGTATAGGAGGAGATACCCATAACAGGGCATTGGAATAGATAAAGGGAAGAACAATCTGAAAGGAATGGATGACTAGCTATTATATATGTCACAAGTAAGCAGGTGGAACAGGACAAGCATTAAAGTGAATTGCGGGAAGGGAAGGAAAAAAGTGTATATGTATGAAAACCAATCTCGCAAACTTTCACTAAAATCACAATTAAAAAATATTAATATAGATGTAAACTTTATGAAAAACTGGATTTCTGACCAAACAACTCTTCAAAGGTAAGAACAATACAGCTGACTAGTTAAAAAAATTCTGTTCTTCAGCACTTACTGAAACATTCAAGTACACCGTAAGCACCATCTAGAATAATAATATTCAGTATTGCTGCTGTTAAGAGTTGCAACATTAATGTAAGTCATAGTATCAATGACCTCTAATTTTTATAATTTTATAATCTAATTCCTTACAAGATTAATACATAAGTAAAATTTTATATATCCCCAGTCATCCTGCTCATTGATGTCCTTTGATGCACTGTTAAAAGCACTACATTAATCCATTTCATAGGGTCTTTCTTTTCCAATGACCAACCACTTGACCAAATATGATGTCCTTTTTTAAGGAATGGTCTTCCTGATAACATGTCCAAAGTATATGAAATAAAATCTCACCATCCTCATTTCTGGAGTCCTAGTGATAAGAAGTAGCACTGTAATCCCGAAGACAAAGCTGCTCCACAGGAGAAATATGGGCAATCTCCTCACATGCAATTTACTGCCTCTGAAAATCTGCTGGAGGGTCAGCTAGGGGTTGGTTCCAACTCGACCGTATCGAACAACAATAACATCATCCTCCTCATTTCTAAGAAGTATTCTGTCAGGACTTTTTCCAAAATGGATTTTTTCCCGTCTTTAGACAGTCTATGACATATTCAAATATTTTTTGCCAACACCGTACTTCTAACTCAATTCTTCTGTTTTTGTTATTTATTGTATGGAGTACAAACTATAATTACTGTGCATGTTGAGAATGAGATCAGAAAAATCTAGACTTTCGTCCATGAATCATGGCCATCATCATTCACACAACACTAGCTTAAGATTTGAGAACACCGTGAGAGAAGATCTTCACCCTGAAACCCACAGCGTCCCTT
>NW_006399939.1:856363-862900 GCF_000299155.1 Elephantulus edwardii | reverse complement strand
TGATGTGTCAAATGTGATAATGGTTACCCATAACGGACAGTGTTTGGTGGAGCTTCCTGATTAAAACAAGCTTGGAAGTAGGAGCGGCATCAACTTTTGAAATAGCTTGCCTGTGGAAACCCTATGAACGTGGAGAAAGGATGAAAAGTCACACAAGTGTTGAGGCCTTTCGTTCATAGGGTCGCTGAGTCGCCTATGACTCAACGGCACTTAACAACAACAACTGCATGTAACACAGGAGAAGGATGGGGAATCTTCTCCTGTGAGGTTAACTGCCTCTGAAAACCCACTAGAGTGTCAGCTATGGGTTGATTTAACAGCACACAACAATAACTACATATGAACAAAATGGTGAGAGTTTATGCTCCGAGGAAAGGACAGCCTAAAGACTGGGGGGGGAACAAACATATCTGTGGGGAAGTCTATTTAACCAGGGTTTAATTTCTAAAATATAGTGAAAAAGCTAAAAAAGAAAATCCATCCAATTTAAAGATGGTCAAGCAACATGTACAGACATGTCACCAAAGAAGACATTCAAGCTGTCCACAACCACACAGATAGATGCTTATGTTCATTAGCCATTACAGATCCAAGTAATACAACATGATACCATCTCATCCCTGCTATGGTACTTATTTGGAAAACAAAAACCAAAGCCACACAGAAAATAATAAACATTAACAAAGGATGTAGGGAGATTGGAACTCTAAATTGCTAAGGCGGGCTAAAATGGTACAACCACTATGGAAAACAGTAAGATACTTCCTCAAAACACTATAAACTGAACGCCTTTATGATTGAAATCCCACTTCTTGGGAGCTCTGGTGGCTTAGTGGTCAGAAACTGCACTGCAATCCCAAAGGGACAAGCTCAAATTCACCAGCTGTACTGCAGGAAGACATGCATCTTCTTCCTAGCAACATACTTCCTCTGAAAACTGCTGGAGGGTGAGCTGACTTGACGGCACACAGCAACAAAATGTCCTGGGTTATGATTACAAAACACAGCTTAATCATTCAGTTATCAAAGGCTGCTCAAGAGGAAAGAGGACCTAGCTCCCTTCCATTTCGGATTCATTTATGTGTGTGTACACAATCTCAAGCTTCAACAGTATAAATATACAAAGTAGCTCCCCAGTGATACTTTCCCAAAAGTACTTCAAAAAAGAAAATTTTCAATTCTTCAAATATAAGCACTTCAAGTGTTTAATATAATTTATAAATTAATTAACTAGCTGGAAATTTGTTCTTTTTCTCTTTGACCAATAGAGAAATCATTCATGCACAAAATAGGGGTGATGAAGAGTTAAGGCGGTTATTAAATGGGGTAAAATTTGATCTCTACCCTCAGTTTCATTCCCTGGTGCTAACTGGTTCAAGGAGGACATGGTCCATGTAATGTCTGATACAGAGGAAAAAAAATGTACAGTGAGATTCCAGCATCAGGGCCACAGTCATGTCCTACAAAACACAGATACGTAACTGTTTAGCTCTGTATGAGAAACTGCTTAACACACCGCCGCACACTTTTTAAACTGACAACTGTGCTTAGAAACACATTTGCCATCATTTGCGGCAACGTGTTAACTGGATATAAATTTCTTTTTTCATTTGCCTTGTTTCCTTTTTTTAATTTTATTTTATTAATTTTAATGAACATTTAAAGATTCTGGATTTCCAAACATCCATTGTTGCATTTTTCTCCCTGCCCATCCTTCCTCCCCAGTTCGCTCCTCTTTGAAAAAGTAAAAGAAAAATTCTTCCATTGGTATACAACCCCATTGCACTCCCCCACCGCCCCAAGTAAACTCCACTATACAACCTTAATTCTGGACTCTTGTGATAACCATAATACCCTATTATATATCACTTTTAAACTGTTCTCTCCCTCATCTGTTTCAATGCAGTATACATAATCTACCCAGATTTTTTTCAGTCTTACCCCAACCCTGATGTCAGTCCCATTCTACAACAGCGGTACCATGCAGTATTTGTCCTTTTGTGACTGAGATATTTCACTCAGCATAATGTCCTCTAGGGTCACCCATTTTGAATAATATTGCATGAGTTCCTTGGTTTTCAATGTAGCGTAGTATTATTGTGTGAATATACCACAGCTTCTCTATCCACTAATTTGTTGATGGGCACTTAGGTTGTTTCCAACTCCATGCTATTGTGAACAAAGCCGCAATAAACATGGGCGTGCATTTATCTGCTTGGATGTCGGTTATGGTCTCTTTAGGTTAAATTCCCAGTACTGGAATTGCTGGGTCAAATGGCAGCGCTATTTGCAATTTTTTGAGAAAGTGCCACACCATTTTCCACAGTGGTTGCACCATTTTACAGTTTCACCAACAGTGAATAAGGCTTCCAGTTTCTCCACAACCTCGCCAGCATTTGTTGCTTGCTGTTCTGTTAAATTTTGCTATTCTGACTGGGGTGAGATGGTATCTCATAGTTGTTTTGATTTGCATCTCTCTTAGAGCTAGAGATTTTTAACATTTCTTCATGTGCTTGTTGGCCATCTGAATGTCTTCTTTGGTGAAGTGCTGGATATAAATTAACTCATTAACTCTTTGCCATCTAATCAAAACCAATTTATTTACAGCTAACTATCCAGCAGGTTTCTGAGGCTATAAATTGCACAGTAAGAGCCTGCCCATGTTTTCCCCACAGAACCCGTTGGTTGAAATATGGCCTTTGTGTTAGAAGTGCAACTCCCTGAGCACTGTACCATCAGAACTCCATTAGAATAACTTACCTGCTTCATTTTTAAAGAATTTGAGCTCTCTTTCTCCTAACTCTGACTTCCTCCAAACTAGCATACTGTGAGCTAATATGCTATGTTTTCGATAAGATCAGTTTTCGTTATCTTTTGTGTATTTCAGATTACATATGTGAAGGCACTTGCTTGTACTACCATACCCCTTTGCCACCAAGTCAGAACTGACTCATAAACACTTAGGGGGAGAAGGCTTACCCTCCAGCAAGTTTTCAGAAGCTGCAGGTTTCACATAATCTCAAAGGTTCCTCATCTTTGTCCTGCAGAGCAGCTGGTACAAACCACCTGAGAGGTGCCCCTTTTGGCTTGGCTGCACAACTCCCTAACAACTGTACCATTCCCTAATGACTGAGCTCCCTAAGTGAAAATAAGCACGATGCAAACTATCACAATAGTATAACGTTACTGTCACCAAACTGGATACTAACTCTATGAACAGTATTTGAAACTTGCCCTATCCTGTGCCATCCTCAGGATCTCAAACCCACTGTGGTAGTGACTATGTCAATCCATCTCCATGTTGTTTTGTACCCTCAAGGCGGAATCAACTCACTGCTGATCCTCAGCACATTTTCAGAGGCTTTAAATCACATGGGAGAATGTCCATCTTTCCTCCTCAGAACAGCTGGTAGATCTGAACCACCTGCATTTGGGTTGGACCCTTATTTATTGTCCAGCTCTCAGATGCATAGTAATTGGAAAGACTATGGTCTCAATCAGACACACAGGAGTCCTCAAATTGACATCATTACTCCTCAGTAATACAGTCACAGGATGTGCAAAATTTTCTATGTAGTGGGCAGTAGAGGCTTGGGGAATAGCAGAACTCAAATAGACTAAATTTTACATACATACATGCATACTTATGGGGAACAGGCCCAGAGTTTTTACCAAATCCTCCAAAGGTATCCATGATCCAAATAGGTTTTAAGAATAATCTATAGTTTGTTTCCATTTCAAAAAAGGTGATCCATCAGAATGTGGAAATTACAGAACAGTATCATTAACATCAAATACAAGCTAAAGGGAGCTCTGGTGGCCTAGTGGCAAAAAGATGTACTGCAATCCCAGAGGCGAGAGGTTCGAATCCACCAGATGCTCTGCTGGAGAAGGCGAGACAATCTCCTCCTGTACCAGTCAGATCCTATTTGACGGTATACGCACACGCACACACACACAAAATTTAAAAACCAAACAAACAAAAATCCCGCCATACACATAAGCTAAATATTGCTGAAGATTATTTAAAAACATCTAGAAAAGTAAATTCCCAGGGAAATTCCAAAAATTCAAAGGAGATTTAGAAGACGCACCACTGCTGCTGTTAGATGGAGTGTAGAAAAAAGCCGAGACTACCCAAAGGCTATCTGTGTTTTGCTGACTACGTAAAGGCATTTGCCTATAATCACACACACACAAAAAATGATAAATACACTGAGAAGAATGGAAATCCGAGAATATTTAATTGTACTCATGTGAAATTTATACCTAGAGCAAGAAGCTACTATCCGAACAAAATAAGGAACACTGTATGGTTTAAAGTTAAGAAAAGTGTGTGTCAGGGCTTTATCTTTTCTCTATACCTATTCTACCTACATGCTGAGCAAAATCAACTGGGAAGCTGGATTATATGAAGAAGAATGTGGCGTCAGGATGGGAGAAAGCCTTATCAACAATCTGCATTACACTGCTTGCTGAAAAAGGGAAGATATAAAATACTTGTTGCAGAAGATCAAAACTACAGTCTTCAATATTAATCACATCTCAGCATCAAGAAAACAAAAATCCTCACCACTGCACCAATTTCTCCATCATGGTAGATGGAGAAATGATTGCAATTGTCAAGAATGTCATCCTACTTGGATTCACAAATCATAGTCTTTGGTACCAGTAAAAATATCAAAACCATGTTGCACTGGAAAAATCTGCTATCTAGGACCTCTCTAATGTGTCAAGGAACAATGATGCTGAAGATTAAAAACTAAGGGGTCCCAGATCTAAGCTGCTGTCTTTTCAATTATTTGCTATGTATTTAAAGGCTGGACAAGGAATAAAGATGACAGAAGAAGAATCAATGTCTTCGTGTTGCAGTGCTGAGCAAGAGTAGTGAATGGCTACATATTACTAAAAGGGCAAACAGATACATCTTGGAAAAACCAGGGTGCTCCATAGGGGCAAGGATGATGAAACTTCATCTCACATACTTTGGGCAGGTTTTAAGGAGAGGCTAAGCCTCAGAGGGAAAAAACATCAATCTGGGAAGAGTGGAGGGTCAGAAGGAAAGACCCTCAATAAGATGGACTGGTACTGTGACTGTAACAATGGGCTCATCAGAGTATATCAGAGATGAGGAGGAAGGCAAAGGCTAGGGCAGAGTTCAGATCACAGGATGGCTATGAATTGTCATTGATTCAATGGCACCTACCAACAACTTAAGTCTATTCCATATTATCTTCTCTTGTGCCTCTTAGCCTAAAAAAGTAGGATGTTTCATGACAGTAAAAAAAACCCAACAAAAAACCAAAACATAAACCAAGTCACTCTGGCCAAAAAGTTATTTTAAAATCTATTCCAATCCACAGGATTTTCAAAGGCCAGTTATTTCAGAAGTGAATGGCCAGTCCTCCTCTTTTCCTGCTCTTAATCTAGAAACTCCACACTGAAACCTGATTACCATGGGTGACCTGCTGCTATTAAAATACTGGTGGAAAAGCTTTCACCATCACAGCAGCCACCATCGAGCTACCCCACTACAGTAAATAACAGACAAGTACAGCATTCATAAGAGCAAACTATAAATAAGCATATACATACACAAATTATAAAATAAGCAGCACCAACCCAGGCCTTTCCTCCCACCCTTCTTATCTACCGCCCCATACTGCAAACTGGAAAATAAATGCTGTCACATCTAAGTTGTGGCGGTAGAGAAGAGTGCTGAATATCCCATAGACCATGAAAAGATCAAACAGAGAGCTCTGGTGGCCGAGAGGCAAATGACTGCTACAACCTCAAAGGCATGCGGTTCAAGACCATCAACAGCTCTGCTGCAGAAGGATAGCAATCTCCTCCCCTGAGATTAATTGCCTCTGAAAACCCACTGGTGGGTGGGTGAACTATGGATCAATTTTGACAATACACAACAACAATTTAAAAGTCATTTCAAAAGACTAAACAGATACGTCTTCCAGGAAATGAAACCAGGTAGCTTCCTTGGAGGCAGGGATGGCATGGCATAGCTTTGTCTCATATTCTGAGCTTTGGAGAGGCTTAGAAAGAGACATGGGAGTTCCGCCTCCAGTGACGGAGTTCCACGGAGTTCCCCAGCCAGGGACAGAGTTCCGCCGCCAGACAGGTCAGAAAGAGACCCAGAAAGAGCAATAGTCAGCCATCCACCATGGAACCCCAGAGGAGCGAAGACTACCCACCACTGTGCGACCCGCACCTGTGTGACCCCCGACCAGCAGGGCCCAAGCCACGCCCCCACCTCTTGGTGGTAGTGTCCAAGCCTGCGCTACTTACCCCCTAGTCCCTTGCTTTCCTCCCCTTCCTCCACTCCCCTTCCAGCTCCACAACGCACCTCAGCCCCCACCACAGCCCTGTGACCTCAGGGCACCACCAAGGATCCAGCCATCACCTGGAGCTATCAGCCAAGCTGTTGTGGAACTAACCTGGCAGAAGAAAGGCTGGTAGGATCTTATCTGTGTTTACTGGGGCTGATTATCTGGGAGAGCACCTAAGGGCGTGCCCACAGGT
>NW_006399939.1:839747-850263 GCF_000299155.1 Elephantulus edwardii | reverse complement strand
AAAGAGACATGATGCTTGGAAAGTACAGGGTCAGCAAAAAAGAGGAAGATCTTCAATGAGACAGATTGACACAGTGACTGCAGTGCTCAAGCACGTCACACAGATGAGGAGGATGACACAGGACAGGGTCCAGATCTGTTGTTAATAGCGTAATTCTAGGTTGTCTTCAATTCAATTCAATGACACTTAAACATTCCAATTTTTACATGACAGAAAATTATTAACTTCACTCTGGTTGAAATTTTTTTTTACGTTTTCAAATTACAGGCAAAAAAAAAAAACCAGACAAATTTTAGCCTATGAATTATACTACAGCTCACACCAGAGGGTTTAACTTAAAAACTGGATTCCTTCATTGTGCTGAGGTATATACCACTAGTATTTCTTCTCCCACCAACTGTAGGTTTTTTAAAGGAGAGCAAGCTTCATGTCTAATCTTATACTCTAGCAAAAAAAAAAATTAGTGACAGGAACAAGGGAGGAAACTAGAGTATGGAAGACTGGAATGAAGGCAACTGGTAAAAAAATAAGCAAGCATAGATGCTGTCTATCCATTTTGTTAGCAAGAAAAGCAGGATGTGAGAATGTCCATCTCATGCCTCTATTTGTAAAAAAAAATTTTAGATAAAAGAATAACGTTCATCTAAGTTATAATAAAAGAAAAAGTGCTTCCGTTACTGAAACATTTAAGCCTACAGTTTTTAGGTTCTCATAGCAACCTGCACATACCATATATAAAGCGCACATTTAGAGGCTTAACTAGTAAACTAAAAATGTGACATATGTGCAATGTGGGCGACAACATTATTCTGGGAACCTTCACTTTAAAATCTTCCAACTTTCATTTTACAGCCCCAGAGATGATATAATAGAGTCAACTATACAGAAGGTGCAAGCTCAAGGAAGGGGAGTTACAAAGAACATAAATAGAAGCAAAGAAATAAAAGACAAAAAGAAAATTCAGGCTATGTGGAAAAGTTTCTTAACATCGCTCTCTTGCAGTGTGAATCAATTTGTAGATGGAAAGTTAAACCAAGACTACCAACAGGAACCCTCTGTTAGGTTTTTGAGGCTGTAACTTGCGACAAGAGGAGAGTGACAATCTTCCTCGCTCAAAGGCACTAGTGGACTCGAACCATAAAAAGATGTGCAGCCTTTGCCTCAGAAGTACAAATGGATGACTACTGTACCACCAGAAATCCTTTCCAAATTTCAAGATAGCATTCTGTATACTTTAATATGAGCCCAGTCAAAAAAGGTCACAGTCACAGACTAGGCAGTTTATAAATTTAACACAGACTCCAAAGAAGCCTGGACAATTTGATAGTATTTATTCTCTTCTTTAGGGATTTCAAGAACATGGCTGCTTTGCTTTGTTGTTGTGTACCATCAAGTCAGAACCAACCCACAGAACATGGCTATTTGGCATTGTAGTTATTGTTGTGTACCATCAAATCAGAACTGACCCAAAGAACAAGGCTCTTAGGCATGAAGAAGAGTAAACAAAAATCCAAACCCATCACTGCTAAGTCAATGCCCACTCATGGTGACCCTCCACTGAGTTTCTAAGGTTATCATTATGGGATAAGACTGTCTCATCTTTCTCCTGCAGAGTGGCTAATGGGTTCAAATTGCCAACATTTTGGCTAGCTGCACAGTACATAACACATTATACCACCAGGTTTCGTTAAGAAACAATTATCAGAGCCACAAGTATAGTTAAAGGGTTAGGGGAGGAGTACGGAACTTCAAGAAGGAAAAAGAAAGGACTACACTTAAGAGTGTGAAGCTATGGTGGCCTAGTGGTAAGAAGCTGTGCTGCAACCCTGAAGGCACACGCTTTCAGTCCACCAGCTACTCTGCGAGAGAAGGATGGGCAATTTCTTGCATGGTTTACTGCCTTTGAAAACCTGCTAGAGGAGAATCAGCTATAATGGAAAATATTTGGGCATTAGTCCAGTTTCCAACTGTTATTTTTTTAAAGTGAGAGAAAAGCAAAAGAGTATTTTTAAATAGAGAAAGTCAAATATCACAATTTTTCACTATGAACTAAAGGAGTGGATTTTTTCCAACTAGACAGGTAACTTCCACCTGAGGGAAAAGGAGGCCAAGGCCGCCTACCCAGGACACTGTATAAGCCATTCCAGCATACAGTAGAATGTTTCCCTGTGTGACCTTCAATGCACTTTTCTATCCTCGGAAGCTGTAACTTCATTATGTAAAACAGCAACAGGGCAAATCAAACGGATAGGCAGAGAGAGCAGAGCAGAGTGCTGGGAAAATCGGAAGGCCTAGGTTGGAATCCTACTTCTGATACTGTGCAAACATACAGATAAATAAGGTATTTCACATTTGTCATCTGCAAAATTAATGGATTAAACAAGAAAAGGCTCTGAAGACTCAAACACTCTGAGCCTACAGCTCACTCCCTCTTCCTCCTGAGCCTGCTTTGGCCACCTACCATCTTCCCACTGCTGCACCTTACCATAATGAGGCAGCTTTTTAAAGCATCTAATTAATGGAACACAGAAATTAAAACATTTAAGTTTCTTTTCTATTTCTGGTTCCTTAAAAATGTGCAATGGCATTTTATCAAGGAGTAGTTAACACCACACAGTTCTTGATATACTGGCTTTTCTTTGAACCCCCAGTGACAGCTACACAGTGACAAGTTGTAAGCAAGGAGGTTGTTACCATGGGGACCCACTAGGATTCCTGGGGGTGGATCCAGCAGATTTTTCTTTCTTTCCTTTTTTTTCGGTCAAAGATTCTTTTAATGGTCTGAATCTGGCAATTCAGAAAGCCCCATTTTATTTTCTTCTCTTCAGAAAGCTGCTTCAAGAACTACCACCATGCAGCCCATCCATCTCATGTATCATGTAGCCCACAACTCTAGAGAAATACTAAAAACTATTCCAGTGACTCTCCAGTGCAAAAAGAAAAAAAATTAAATATAATCAAATCTTAAACTTTCTCCTCCTTTTTAATAAAAAAAATTAATTAAATACAAACTAAACTACATGAATGTGCATGCAATTTTTTTTCCTACGAAGAGCTCAAATTTCTTCAAAGCCTTTTCTTCCACTAAAATACATCAGACATACAAAATTCTGAGAAAATTATTGCACTGGAACAATAAAGTTTAAATTCCAAGTCTGCTTTGAAACATGCTGTGTATGGACAAAAGTGATGTAATTTAGGGAAATGAGCTGCCACTTCCGGCTAAATGTGTGATACCACTGTGCTCCCTAGAGACACAATGTCAGATGATACCTTAAGAAAACAGATCACTTACAAGGCTGATCTCTGGATCTGATTTGTTCAGAGAAGAAATCAAACAGAATTCAAAAGAAAACATTTTTCTAAGCTGGGTGCTCTATAACAGTGTCAAGTCTTTCTGATCCACAGCATTATTAAAGCAGACAAATAAACAATGATTTGCTATCAATAATCTAGAATTTCAACTATCTTAAGTCGGCTTGACCCACAACGACTTGAAGGCTAGAAAGTAATCAGTGTTACTAAACTGTACATGCAGAAATTGTTGAGTTGGTATATGTTCTGCCATGTTTATCCTAACAAAAAGAAAATGTTTTTAAAATGTAAAGAAATAGATGGCAAATGTTTTTTAAAAAATGTTCAGAGCAAAAAAAAGTTTTCCTTAACTCCCAAAGCCTTTCATTTATCTCAAAATAATTATTGCTGAAAATTGTAAATACAATTGTCACTACGATAAAATGTGCTGAAAAGCAAATACATAACCATTTATAAACATATAACAGAAATCTCAAAGTCAAAATCCAAAAGGGGGGGGGACCTGCTCTAAGATTATATATTAAAAAAAAATATAGTCCGCTAAAATGGGCAAACACACAAGACAGCTCATAAAAATATTGTATCTGGCTTTGACATATTTACTCACCAAAGTTTTTCCATAACAGACCCACAAGAGTTATTTTTAAAGTTTCCTGGCCCCATCACCACAATCTATAACACAAAAATTGGTTCAGTAAAGAGATTTGCAAGCTTTTTTTATTACACTTGTAAATGTATCCTGAGGCTATTAAACAGTAAAACAGTATACAATAAATATATAATAAACATAGTGTCTTTCCATGATTATTTCCCATAAACTTGAAAGAGGAAGTGCAAAAGACAAGCCCAGAGGATAGTTTGGCCACTTTAATTCAAAATTGGACACTCTAGAGACAAAAGGGAGAGACACATGGCACAAAACAGGAGAGGAAGCAAACTCCTGGGTGCTCTGTTCATTTTTTACGACTGGTTTACAATTTCCTTGATTCTATTTTAAATGCATGTCTTGGCCCAGAAAAGCTAATGAGCATAGAATGCCAATACTATCAGTTTCTCCTTTTGTTTTTCTCTGCAGCTAGAAAAAGAGCTAGAAACAAGGCTGTCTAGGAATCAAATGACTTTGTCCATGCAATACACAATATAATGCTTCAAGATCACAGATGGTTTTATACTTCGAATCTTAGTTCATTTAATAGCTTTCAATGGAAGCTACTTACTTTTGTTCCTCTACAGAATGCCCCTTTAAACTTTAGTCTTGTCATAGAAGAAAAAAATTATATATGAACAAATCATTTAAATTTTAATGTTTCTTTCTTAGTCCAAATCCTTAGTACTGAATTGCCTTAAAAAACAGAATTAAAGCGCCATTCGATCTGACACGGTATGAGTATTCAACAAATTTGAGTATGTCTTTGTGGAAAAGTCTTGAACAAGTTCAATCAAGCACTATGGATTTCCTCTACTCAACAGTATTGTACTCATTCATTATTGTACAAACACCGTATGAATACTCAATATCATTCAAAAACATATTAGCAATCATAGTTTGGTTACCTGTCAAATAAAGTCTTTTGGCTTTTTCTATCCTACAAGTCTATTCATTCCTGATTGTATTTTTAAAAATCACTATTTTAAAGCTGTTTTTTGTCTCTCTTTAATTCCTGCTCATTAATATTAACAGAAAAATTTTACAATTCCCCAGAATAAAATCTTTTATCTTGACAGAAGACAAATGATCAAAGAAAGAAAAAAAATAAATTACAAGTCTTTCTCTAAACTTCCCTCCTCTCTCATTAACATTTTTCAAATAGAAAAACACCACTGTGATGCTCCTGTTACAGATAACTCATGAAGTTACTAAGATCGGACAGACTCCATCAACTGGGCATATAGCAACTCTCCATTAGCCACTGTTTAAAGTCTCAACTGATGGTCAACCCACACCACTGTGTTCCACTCAAGCCCGTCTCTTTATTTTAATAAAGGAAAACAATGAGGAATCTAAAACACGTTACTTAATCACAAATGAAGAATAAACCAAATTTACACGCCTTATAACTCCTCACATATACATTTATTAAAATAATGGTTGACCAAGTTTCTTGTGTGAAACTGTCGACATTGTTATTGTCAAGATTATATAAAAAAAAGCTATAAACAAGTAACTATTAAAAACGTGTTATCAATTTCATAATCCTTAACAAAGCATCAGTGACAATCATTCACACAGCAAAAGCAAGAACACATGGATTCAAACCTTTGGGTTGACAGTGCACAGAGCTTCCTCTTCCATTAGTAGACAGAAATTAAACCAGACATCACTCCATCTTAAAAAAAAAAAGCCAACAACACAGCCAACTGTCTGTCACACTGAAATCAAGATTTCAGACAGCTTCAGAGCCTGGAGATGGGGGAGTGCTGAGAAATAAATAAATTGAAATTAACTTAAGCCATGTTATTCAGTGTTCTACATTAAGTGTTCTTATTCAATGCTCTTCTGGCTATTACCAGAAACCTTTTTTAAACCAACTTAAGCATAAAGGGAAAAAAACAAAAGCAGGGAAAAAATTATAGTTACCTGTAACTTAATGTCCATGGTTATGGTCTAGGAAATAGAACATTATGTGATTGGGCATTGTAGAAATTTCTATTATATACAGATAGAAAACAAACAAGTTCTGTTCCTAAGTCTACTTTTAAATTGAATTTGTGCCCAAAAGCCATTTTTGAGAAGAGTCTCACTGCTTTCCAAGATCTAAAATAAAAGTGCTTTGGGGGGAGGGATTGAATCTGTACTCAAATTTCAAGTTAGGTACACTTCATACCTAACATTGTTTGTTGCTGTGTACTGCTGAGTAGAAACTGACTAACCTACAGCTGACCCTCTAGAGGGTTTTCAGAGGCATTAAATCGCACGGGAGGAGAATGGTCAGTCTTTCTCCTGCGGAACAGCTAGGGGGATTCAAACCTAGTACCTAAGGTTTAGCAGTGCAGTTCTTTACCACTAAAGCCACTAGAGGTCCCTATTAAATGTTAGTCAAACATTTTCCTTCAGTGTATGGTTTACCTTCCTATCCACCGAAAAACCAAAAGAACACTTTCAGATATACTAAAGCATCCTTAACATTATAGTAATAGCAATGTCTTGATGCACTGAATAAAGCAGTACCCTTTTGTTATTAGAAATCACTCTATTTATCAAGACTTTTTAAGAGCTTGCCAGAAGGCAGTTATCTGTCACATGGCTGCAACTTAAGAAAAATAGCTGGAGTATCTCAATATACAACAGAAAAGATGATGAAGACACCCCTGGAAAGTCTTCAGGCACCCACGCTTCTTTGTTGTCTCAGAGCAACAGTTCTCACCTGTTCCACCTGGCAAATCTACTTCGTTCTCTCTACAGACTGGCCACATTTGAACTTGAACGTGGTTGTACCCCAGCATCTGAGTTTCTAAGCTGCAAGTTTTCTAAATTTAGGTGACCTGTTTGTTCCCTAAAAATATTACTCTTGGTTCCAATCTCAAATTCCTAGGAAAAACTGATTCGCTCAGCTTGGGTCAGGTGTCCACTACCGCTGATCCAAGAAGTAGTTACAAGAGTGGCTAGGTCACAGAGTATTATTAGAATAAGGACTGGCTACCAGACCCCTGTCCTCACAATAGTACCATTAAAGAACCACACCAATTAATAAAGCAGACTACATCCTCAAAAAGCTTAAACTCTTGATAGAATACAGAAAATGTATTATTAATAAAATAATAAGCCATATCCTGTAAGACAGCAGTGGATTGGAAAAAGAAAAAGCATCATGAAAAAAGGTTATTAGGTGTGTACTAAAAAACAAGTAGTGACCGAACCATTAGCAGGGAGGAACCGAAGACTATTCCAAAATACAAAATGGGATATCTACTCTTTCTACTCTAGTTGCTACTCTAAAGGAATAGGTAGGTATCCCATTTTGTATTTTGGAATGTCTTCAGTCATGGTCTTCGCAGTTACTTGCTATGGATCAGAGAGTTGGACAATGACTAAGGATGACAGAAGAAGAATCAATGCCTTTGAGTTGTGGTGCTGGAGAAGAGTATTGAACACAACATGGACTGCTAAGAAAACAGGTCTGTCTTAGAGATGGTGAAACCAAATTGCTCTCTGGAAGCAAGAATTTTGAAGCTCCATTTCACATACTTTGGGCTGTTGCCAGGAGGAATCAGTTCTTGGAGGACATCATGCTAGGAAGCGTGGAGGGAAGTGCAGGTGAGGAAGGCCCCGGATGAGAAGGACTGACAGAGTAACTGGAATAATAGCGGCAGGTGTGTTGGAGTCAGTGAGACTGGCTCAGAATAGGGCAGGGTTCAGGGATATATGGTACATCAAGTCGCTCTGATTCACAGGTGACTCAATGACACATAATAACTCCTCTTGCTTTAGCCATCTGAGAAATATGGACTTAAGGAATAAACAGGGGTTTGGTTTTGTTTCACTACATGCTTTAGAGTAAAGCACTGAGTCTTGCAGAAATATCTGTTGAAAATAGCCAATTCTGTAGTCTGGACAATTCAAAAAAGCCAGTTTGTAAAAATCTCCATTTGCTGCTTCTGAGTTTCACCCACCTTGCTGGTCAAGTTCCTTTTTATGCACATATAGTATTAGCACCTTAAAAGAGAGGCAACAGCTCCCAAGAACAATGAAAAAGTAAATTTATGGTTTGTTTACATTTCCATTCCCCATTAACCATAACTAAATACATCCACTTGATTCTCAGTTTCCCCTTGGTAATACTTACAATATTATTTCTGCTTTCCAAAATCTGCTAATATCTTGACTACCCAGTTTTTTGTTAAAATCTAGATTTGGGCTTACTACCTATACAAGGACTCTTACCTAAGAAACCAGGAAACTAAATTAGCACTCCTTTCTGGCACCTGGATGTAAATAAATGTAACTTCAATATTGTAACTTGTTAAAAATCTTTCAGTAAGGATGTAGCCATCAGTAATTTCGGGATTAGCTGCTCTGGCAGTTGGCGTTCCAATTCTACTACTCTTTTTTTCTTTTCATATAGCATGCTGGGATAAATTATCTGTCTTGACTCTCTAAGTGCAGAAACCCAGTAACTTTTTAGATTTTCCCCTAGACACACATAAAAGCATTCAATAAAGATTTTTGTTAAAAACCTGTTGTTACGTGCAGTCCAGTACAATTCATAGCTACCCTATGAACAAAAGATTTGAACCCTGTTCTATCCTGTGCCATACTCAAACTTCCTGACACACAAGGACACTCACTGTGTCAATCCACCTAGTCGAGGGTCTTCCCTTCTTTTGCTGACCCTCCATCCTTCCCAATATCATGTCCTTCTCCAAGGATTAGCCCCTCCTAGCAACATGCCCAAAGTATGTGAGGCGAAGCCTCATCATTCCTGCCTCTAAAGAGCACCCCAGTTGCACCTTCTCCAAGACATTCTCTTGGCCATCCATGGGATGTTCAGTGCTCTACTCCAACACCACAGCTCAGAGGCATCAATTCTTTTTCTGTCATGCTTGTTCACTGTCCAGCTCTCAGATGCATAGCAAATGATTGTAAAGACCATGGCCTGAATCGGACACACCTTAGTCCTCAAGCTGACATCATTACTCCTCAACATTTTGGAAAGGCCCCTGTTATAAAAGGTTTAATTAAAATAACTGACCACAATGAAGTACTGCTTTAATATACAGTAATAACCAGATGGCTGATACCTGTCAAATAGTTACACGTTTTCAAGTCACCTGTCACCACCATCCTGACTTCCTCATTGCCACTCCAGAGTAGGCTTGCTAGGTCTGCATTCACAATCAGGCAGGCAGCAAATGGAATGGCACATGTGTCTCTCAGTGATAATATCCTACCCAATCCAGCATGACTTGTAACAGCAGTGGGCACAGACAGAAATATTCCAAGAAAGGAACTCTAGCTATGAACTGTGAAACTGTAGGGAGAGGATCCATGGAGCCAGAAAAAAAGAACATTTCCTACACAAAAACGATAAGAACAAAGGGACTGAGGAAAGCCTATAAAACAGACAGTAGAAAAATTTAACAGCTGTCCAAATTAACAGTCACTTAAAGACATCTATCTACTCACAGCAAATTGTTAGTTACCCCACATTATCACCAATATCACACATTCCCACAGTCACCAAGAGCTTGCCTCAATCTCAAAAGGCTAAAAAGAACAAGAGAGTGGTAGCAATTTCAAAGTTAAAATTTCTTTTGTTGAATAGCAGCAAAATTAGGTAAACGGCTGTGTTTCCAAAATTAAAAAGTAGAACACTAGAAAATTTAAATGTTTCGGAACAAAAAAATGTCCTTTTTATATTCTCCAAACTAAAAACCCTTTCTTTCTCTACTTTAAAGTAAACATCCAAAGAAGTCTCAATAAAAAAAAAAAATTGAAACAACTCAACTCTATCTTGTTAAAGGTGAACGAACACAGCTGTGGAAAAAAAGTTGGAAGGTCAGAAAGTTCTTTCCACACTCTGAACCTTATGAACACATCCCAAAAGAAGCAAATAAATTCAATCAAGTAAAATCAGCCAGATTTTACTGTGGCCTCAATACCAGAACAAACTATTCCTCTTTATATTTGCTCACAAACTTTCAAAAATTTTGAAAAGCTCAGTGCTACAACACAAAAACTTTCTGGAAATCCTATCAAGAAAAGGTTTCGCTGACTTAGTATCACATCAGAGATTCACAAAGCTCTGGCAGTTCAAATACTTCAAATAGGTAAGAATCATATATTTCCCTTCCATAACTTAGCTTTCTTATCCTTGAGAGGAAAAAAAATTCCTAATATTGAGTGAGTGTATGAAACACAGTGTGAATGAAGATTGTGTGAAAAACATTGCACATGAACTTTGTAAGCAAACCAGTATAAAATAAAAAATTTAAAAAACCTAATTTTAAAATTACTTTTTTATGAGATTCATGTTGTCTGTATGAAAATTAAACAGTATTAAGTATGGAGACAAAATATTATCCATAGTCCCATAAGACCATACTGTGGTGCACAGGTATATTTTGATACCTGTCTCCATACCTTTTCAATCTGTATGCAGAACAGATTATCTGAGACGCTGGGCTATACGAAGAGGAATGTGGCATCAGGATTGGTGGAAGAATCATCAACAACCTGTGTTATGCAGATGACACAACCCTG
>NW_006399939.1:837119-837921 GCF_000299155.1 Elephantulus edwardii | reverse complement strand
AAAGGACTATTGGATAATAATGACGTCCATTAAAAAAAAGAGAGAAAAGAAAAAGCTCTACAGAACAGTCCTGCTTATTAATTCTGCAAGGAAATCTCTAAAGAGATTCTAATCCCCAATTTCATGATAAGGACATGGTCGCAATTACAAAGATCGCATCAAGAAAATTACCTTTATAGCAAATTATAAAGCTCAGAAAAGAATTCTTGATATAAAAGACAAAACTGATTAAATCTGTCCCTAAATTACAACGCTACGTATCAGAGCACTCTGATGTTAGGTCTCAGGAAACAGGTACCATCTTAGGTTCATTTACGTACGGTTCATGGTACAGTCCTGCCTGTTCTATCACTAGTCCCTTGTCCTGCCTGAAACTACTCACCTAATTAAAGCAACATCTAAGCATCATCCCAAGGGGCTTTGGTGGAGCAGTTGGAAAACTATGGCATTTCAAATCTACCAATAACTCCTTGGAAGAAAGATAAACAGTCTCCTGTTAAGATAAACACCCTCAGAAATCTGATGGTCACTATAATCAGAAAATGACTCAATGGTAGTGAGTTTGAGGACTTTTGGGGAAAAGCTATCTTTATTTTTCAGTTTTCAAGGAGCACAGAAGACTCCTATCAACAACAAGCTCACATGAAGCATGAAACAAGGAGAATGAAATCTGAAGTGTATAGGGAACAATGACCTAAGGATAAGGATGCCTGCTGTGGCAAAACATTTCAGTTGCATTAAAAAGATTTCAGTATTTCCCCTGTAAACCACAATGGACATTGTTGTTATTGTCATGTGCTGT
>NW_006399939.1:833873-836154 GCF_000299155.1 Elephantulus edwardii | reverse complement strand
GCATTAGCACGATCAAGTGTTCTGGGATTCCCATTCTTCTCAGAGTCAGCCACAGCTTGTTAGGGTCCACACAGTCAAATGCCTTTGCATAATCAATGAAGCACAGATAGACATTCCTCTGGTACTCCCTGCTTTCAGCTAAGATCCATCTAACATTAGCTACAATATCCCTAGTACCACGACCCATTCTAAACCCAGCCTGGAAAATGCAAAACAAAATACCCTCAAAAGAGGAAATGAGAAGAACTGCGTATATCCTGGCTATACAATAGCACTTCTGGCATTTTAACTGTTATTTTGTTTAACTGCATTACTATTCTATGAATGGTGTCCTGGTGTTTTTTTTGTATTTAAGTACTCAGCTGTGAAGAGCAAGACTGGAAGTTCAAATCCATTGTGGAAGAAAGTTTTGGCAGTCTGCTTCCATAAAGATTTACAGCCTTGGAAAGTCTCTGGTTCTTTGAAGCCACTGTGAGTCATAATGGATTCAAACGCAACTGGAGTTACTAAGCCATGAGGTAAGAAACAGACCTTTTCTCCTCATCGGAGTCTGGCAGCTTGGCTAAAATTTGTTCAGCATCACAGCTACGCTGTCTGAGCTGTTTCAACTCCAAGTAATATTCCATCAGGCTTCCAAGCCTGTAAATGACCATGGGAGGAGACTGCGTGTCCCCTTGAGGAGCCACTCGTAGATGCCTTTGGTTTAGCAGCTGACCTAGCTGTGTACTATGCCACCAGAGAGCCCTGTCAGTTGTCTGCCTCACCACTGAGTCGTTAACCCACACATAGCTGACCCGTCATCCTTCTCCTGATGAGCAGCTGGTGGATTCAAACTGCTTGTCTTTGGAATTGCAGCACAGCTTCTTATCACTAGGCCACCAGAGGTCCCTGATTAGCATCTAGTTAATTAATCCACAGTCAGTTCTAACTCCTAGTAGGGATCCTCCATCAGATTCCAAAATTAGGAATCTTTACAGAAGGATATATGTCATCTTTTCTCCCACAGAGCAGCTGGTAGATTCAAATCCATGACCTTTTGGTTAGCAGTCTGACACATTCACCACAGCACTACAGTAGCCACAATGCTGTAGTTATTGCAAATAATTTTTACATTACCCATTCAGGCTGACATCTCTATTTTAAAGATGAAGCAAAAACAGAAAGGAGGGAGGGGGGAGATGAGAAAAAAGATCCAAAAATGGTGGTAAGGTCACACAACTGAGCTGTCACATGACAAGTGCTGCTTACAAATCCTATTCAAGATGTATCCTTTAAAGTGTCATCTCTCAACTATGAGAGATTAACTCTCGAAATTTTTATCCAAATTATCATATTTCTCTTTAACTTTTGGCCATTTCAGTGTGCTACAAAACCTCTGGTCATCAGTAAACTTCGAGATATACTAGAAGTTCCACTCAGAAAGGCTAGAAATATATAAATATATACAATTCTTAGTTCAAATTCTATTTCTGAACCTTAATGGCATGTTCCATTTCCAACTATTATCAAACACAAGAATCTAAGAACAGTTTTGAGCAAAAGAATTAATTGGTTGGTTGAGGAGAAAGGTATGTGTCCTCCTTGTCTTTAAGATAAAGTCCATTTGTTACTCAGTGCCTTTGTGCTACCTCTTAATTCCTGGGGTAGTGCCTGAGATTTGAAAACTTACAAAGAGCCAACCAACTACTGGTCTCTGTTCAGCTGAACAGAGGAAGGAGGGTAAGGAGGGACAGGAGGTAGATATGTGGCTAACTACCTCCACAAACAACTGCCTCTTTTGCTCTAAAACCACAGAACTACCATTACTGAACAATTGATCAAAGATTCCAGAAAATAATTCTGATTAAATGGGGCAAAATGCAAATTCTTTCTACACTTTCTGAAAGCTGGATGAACCAAAGAAACAACTGCCCTGGAATAATATTTAAACCTTAAAAAAAAAAAAATCCCCTAAAGTCATCTTATAAGTGAACAAATATGTTTTAACTTGTAAAACCGGTGTGCCTTGAGCCTTATGATCTTTTAAGAATTATCTTGATGGAGAACAATTCAGAAAAGGAGGGGTAACAATGTTTGCACTGATATCAATAAGCTGTACATGTAGAAATAAACTGGTCCATGTTTTGCTGTGTATTTGTCAACAAAATATTGGGTTTCTTAAAAAAAAAAAAAAGGTCATGGACTGAGTAGGAATGCTAAGTAAGGGATGTTCTTAAGTCAACCACTATTTTCGAAAAGTATTTTGTGGAGTTCTACTAACAACAACAACATAGAGCTCTGT
>NW_006399939.1:824399-833618 GCF_000299155.1 Elephantulus edwardii | reverse complement strand
CATTCCCTATCACTCCTCCCTGAGAGAGACTTCACCCTGATTCATAAGGAAAAGGGGATGGCGTATTCTCTTAGCTACTTCCTGCTGAAAAGGGACGTTGTGGGTTAGAAAGACCTTTTTAATGCTGTTTCTGTCCCCAGTAATTCCTTGCTTTTCTTCATAGCACTTTTTAGCATTTCATGTATCCTAGGCTAAATTAATTTATGATCTTTCCTCTCTATGAGTGTTGGTTCTCAGAAAGGCAAAGGCAGGTGTGTGATTTTAATCCCTCAGGCCTGATTTTAATTGTTTTTGGTCAAACATTCCTCTAAGTAGTATAGCACTGGTCTGTGGATTTGCTGTGCAGAGAAAACTTGTGGTTGCTGTGATGCTCAACTCTGTGACACTGATGTGTCAAATGTGCTAATGGTTACCCATTGTGTTTGGTGGAGCTCCCCGACAAAAAAAAGCTTGGAAGCAGGAGTGACATCTACTTCAGAAATAGCCTGTCTCCAGAAACTCTCAAGTGGAGAAACAATGAAAGTTATACAAGTGTTCAGTTCTTTTGTTCATAGGGTGCTAGGAGTCGTCTATGACTCCCCTAGACTCCCCGGCACTTAACAACAACTTGCCTCTTTAGGGAGATAGCGCTAGATTAACTTTTGTTCATTCTGTGTCCCAAAATTAATAGTGAACTCCCTCTATTCATGGAAAGGAGGAAAATAGCGGCATTCTAGGCTTAAGAAGTAGAAGGGGGGAGGGTAGAAGAGGAAAAAATAAGACAATCAAGCAGACCAAAACCAGTTGTGAATCTCAGAAAATACAAGAAAAGCTTATCTAAAGAAGAAAGCCTTTCAAGCCTGAGGGCAGGGTCAATGAATAGCTTCCTTCATACTAGAACTGGGAGAACCTCCAAAATGCTCTTACCCTGAAAGTATTAGCGATTTCTTTTAATAACGCCATTAAATGTCATATTTATACATTAATCTGTACCAATCTGAAACATAGCTGGAGATCAGTCTATCCCTCTAACAAAATCATTTATTACCACTAAAAAGCAAAGTTAGAAACTTGTTTATTCCTGTTCTGTTCACAGGAATAAACTTTTATTCCTTTTACTGTGTACCAACACAATACATATTCCGAAAATGTTAAACATTTAAAGATTAGAAATCATGATTAAAAATTAGAAATTATGCTAGCTGCACTTTGAATTACTGTTACGTACTATTGCATTTGCTGACATGTAAATGTCAAGAAAGGATTGCAGTGTGTCATCCTCCATGACTGTCAAGCCATGAAAACAATACGGATTCTACTCAATTCAAACTTTTTATAGATTCCATACAAAGGGCCAGATAGCAAAATTAAGATATTCCTGACCTCAAAAAGTAAAAGACAGTGGAAGAAATAGAGCTTAAGCAAATCCTATCATTCACTAGTTTAAATAATACAAAGTAACTTGTGAACACATAAAAGGCCTGAACAGAGAGGAACCCCCGGTCCTATCTTTTCCAACTTCACCCTGGTCCCCAAGAAACAAAAAGGCTCATTAGGTTCAGCCTCCCAGGAAAATGGAATTAAAGCTGAAATGGCAGTCACAAGAAGGGGCATAAATTCAGAACTCTTCCTCTCATTGGGCAGCACAGCCCAAAAATTTCTTTTAAAAAATAAATAATTTTTTAAAAAAAGAAAAAGAAACAGCCACATAAAATAACGCAATGCCAATAAATATTAGTTCTTTGCCCCTTTCCATTCCTCTTGCAGGCCAGCATAGTTTTTAAAAGGTGCCTCTTTGCTTCCATGCTGATGCTATTAGTGCACCATTTAAAATGTGTTGTTAAAACTATGCCTCTTACCTATTACTAAATCTTAAAAACATGCCACAAAGTATGACTAAGATAAAGCGATTTGGGTAAAACAATAAGCATTTCTCTGGCACATAAAAAGAAAAAACAAGAATATTATTAACTATCAACCTATAGAGTCGTAGGAGTATAGAGGCATTTTTCCTTTTCTACGTTATCTATTTTTATAAAAGATCTGTAGCTTCTGTAATTTAAAAAATATATACAAATCTTCGGGGGGGAATTCTTCAGAAAAATAAATTATCTGGCTCAAGATGTTGCTATGTAGCTATTGGAGAGCATGAGCTTTCACATGCTACTGCACTGAAAAATTATCATCCTGTGAGACAGACAATATTGGCTCAACTGTGCAAGTTAGAAATGACGCTGAGAAGAGTTGACAGAGGTGGTCAAGAATCTAGAGTTTTTCAACTTAAAACCAAAGGCCCTTCCTACTCCCATCATATCTCAGGGAGCGATTCGCACTACTGTTCAAGACCCAGCAAAGAAAAATTCTGTAATGAGGCTATTTTAAGAGCCCTTGCTATGTATCCCCACTTCTTCCTGGAAAGTGCAAGGTGGGGGGGGGAGAACCTCATCATCTCTAGCTACCCCTTTTGCTAATGAATCTTAAGTCTCCCTACTATCTTCGGAGAGAAAAAAAGTCAACAGCAAGAATGAATGAGTGGAGAGCAGTTAAGGTCTATGCTCTCAGCGAAGAGCCAGGCTTAACGGAAACAGGTGGTGGGGTCGGTCGTGAGTAACGTATCACTAGGACCATAACATAACCTTCCTGGTTAGAGCAACAGCTGAAAGCTGAAAGCTTTGCTTTACCAACAACACTTTTACCAATCTTGGTTAGCTCGTGATCAAAAACCACACGCCTTGGTAGTAAACAAAAACGAACAGAAAAACTGGGAGGAAAAAAGAAATCACTGGACCAAGTTTTCTTGTGCTCTCAGTGATTTTATTTGCAAGCGGGCTCACTAATGAAATAAACAGAGTGAACCTGGATAAGGAAGCCATCACATTCACCACGGATTTAAGGAGAAACTAAAACTTGGGCAGCGCTCTATAAGAGATTCTACACTGGTGGCAAAGAGAAGGTGGAAGGAACGCAATTAAAACCAATCCACAGAGAAAAGCAGTGGGGAAGACCTTTAAAAAGGCCAAGTTCCTGTAAAAGGATTCACTGGGAATTTGTAACCTCTTAACGGTGCAGACATTATGAAGCACTCCGTGCTCTTTCAAAAACTGTTACACCGTGTCTTTTACGCGAAGGTAATAAATGTTCAGCCTTGAACTCCGCTGGCGGGGAGAGAGATTCCATTTTGCTGAAAACAGGCTCCGAGGGAAGCCTCCCCACCTTCCCCGCCACCATGGGGATGAGCACAGACCAATGAGAAGCTCCTTACAGCCTGTGCAACCGCCTGAGAGAAATTAGAACAACATCCTGCCCCGAGGACCAGGACCAGAGCCGTCGCACCGGTTTGCAATCCAAAGGCAGGTCCCCGGTGAAGAGTGCAGATCGCAGCCCCGTTACTAGGCCACGGCCCGGTGAGCACCTCAAGTGGGGGGAGGGCGAGCCGGAGCCCGAGCGGATCTGGGGCGAGAGCTCTCGAGGCTCCGGGGGGCAGAGCGGCAGCCCTCCGGGAGGCGGGGGTCCTGGACACCGGGAAGGGGTGGGCACCCCGAACACGTGCGGCGATGGCAGCGAGTAAGGGATGTCCCAGGCGGGGGGTCCAGGTCCCGCCTGGCGGCAAGAAGAAAGGGACCGGGCAGCCCAGGATGTGGAACGAAGCGTCTGGGCACGCAGAGTAAAGGCAAAGGGCGCGGGGAGAACCCAGCAGAGCCACGAGGAGGGCGGGTCTCCCTGAGCGCGGGGGCACGCGCCGGGCAAGCGCGCCGGGACCCGGGAAGCTCACGGTGCCGACACACACGAGGCGATCACGGACCGGGACCCCCAGGGCGCGGGCAACGAGGAGAGACCGCGCCCGGAGGACCCGGTGACCCGACGGCCGCTCGGACCGGACCCGCCCCGCGGCGCCTCCCTCCTGCCTGCTTTTCCCTCCCTCGTCTTCCCACTCACCAGCGCGCACCTGAGCCCGCCGCTGCCTCCGCTACTGCCTGCACCTCCGCAGCTGCCGCTGCCGCCGCCGCCGCCGCCGCCTCGCTGCTGAGGCCGAGTCCCGGGGGAGCCTCCGCGTCCCGCCGCCGCTGCCGCTGCCGCCAGAGCAGAACACCCCAAAATGGCGGCACTTCCGGCACCTACCACCGGCGGGGAGGGCCGCGGAGGGGGGGGCGGCGAAGGGAACGTACCACCTCGGCGCCTCCGGCAGCGCCGAGCGGAGCTGAACGCGCAGGGGCGGGCGGAGCGCTGAACACTGCAGCGCCCCCTCGGGCGAGGGAGTGGAGAAGCCGTTCTACAGCCGCCCCGCGGGCCGCGGGCGGAGCCCTAGCCTAGGGAGCTGCAGGGGTGCAGCTCTTTGTCTCCGAGCTGTACTGGAAGGAGGGTGACTGGACCCCAGCTTGGGAATTCGAAGTTCTTGGCCCGGTGTACTACACCTGCTGAAGCTCTGTACACCCCTGGTGCACAGGGACCCCCGTCAGGTACTTAATATGTGCATAATAAAATACTGAGTTTGGCCACCCATCTTTATAGCCCAGCAAACAATCAATAAGGTCTTTCTGTGCTGGGATGAGAAATGTGAGTGTGTTGCAATCTTTCAGAGTTAAGAGAGTGGCTTCCTGCTAGATGATCAGCCATGTGCACGCACCAGCACGCAAAAATCCTTGCACCTCGCAAAAATGCCTGCAGCGCCAGGAGGCAGATTATCCAGAGCTAACCTACTTTTAGGAACCATGGTGGTGCAGTGGGGAAAGTGCTTGGTTCCTAATTGAGAGGGCCTTAGATCCCACAAGCTACTTTGCAGGAGAAAGATGTGGCAATTGGCTTCCATAAAGATGTATAGCCTTGAAAACAGCCACTGGGCACTTCAACTCTGTCCTATAGGACCACTGAGCTGAAATCCACTCTCCGGGGTGAAGAGTTGGACCTTGCTTTTCCCAGATTTTTTTTTTCTGCTGTCGTTGTTCAAGAACCTAGGTTAAGTGCCTAAGAGACCTTTTTTGAAGTGATTCCAAAATCTAGGGCCTAAACAAAATAGAAACAGTATACTATTTGATTGTTTGTTTTAAAAAAGTCAACATTCTTTTTCTACAGATTCTAGACTTTATGAACTTGTGACCTACAGACAAAGAAAACTTAGTTATGGGACCTTTTGGCTCTATCAAATACAAAAGACTCTTGGGTTTGAAAAAAAAAATTCTTTGTAACATCGTTTGGCTTCTCAGAACTAATAATTTTCATACCCACAAATACTGATTATACCCTGCTAGGCCACAAAAAAAAATAAAAACTAAAATTAAAAAAATAAATAAAATGGGCTTCCAAGCAGAAACATCCAGGGTTCTCTGTGTCTTGGAAGCACCTCTTTCCACTTTGGGGGGTTGAGGGTGAGAGGAGGGAAGGGGAAAACTTAACCACAGTTTTGCAAGAACGATGATTGTAGACAGAACTATTAGGTCCCAAATTGTACATCATCATATTCTTTTTCCTTTTCTACCCATTTATAATGCTGGTGTATAAATTCTTTAATAGTTTTATGTATAATTTACTGAAAACATCCTCTCTTAATAGACCATTATGAGTTCAATAAGGAGCTCTAGTGGCAGAGGTGTAAGATGTCTGGCTGGTAACAGAAAGTTCCAAGATTGGAGTCCACCAAACTCCCCAGTGGATATAATGGGCAGACACTTCTGGTAAAGATTTACAGCCTTGAAAACCTGATGTAGGGCTGTTAGGAGTCTAAATCCACCCAAGCAGCAGTGGGTTTTGGTTAGTGGCATGAGTCCAGTTGGACAGCACTGATGGCTCAGGGGTAGAATTCTTAGCTTCCATGAGGAAGACCTAGTTCTATTCTTGTTCAATGCACCTCCTGCGTGGCAAATAGTCACCATCAGTGAAGGCTTGCTTATTCCTATGATGCTAAAAAGGTTTCATTAGAGCCTCCAGACTGAAATGGCCTAGGAAGAAAGGTCTGGCCATCTACTTCAGAAAACCAAGCCTTAGGACTCACAGCAGTCCAATCATGGGGATGGCTCTGGACCAGGCAGCCTGTCATGTCATTGTAAATGCAGTCATAAGTGGGCTGATAATAACACATTGTACAGAATATTGACATAGTCATTATAACAATTTGATACAGTATTTGTCTCCCAGCAGCCACAGACTGTAGAAATCTTTTAAGCAGAGACTCTATCACATTCTTTTATGCTCTATAGAATCATGCACATGTTTCAATTCCTCACCTCCTACAAATCTTGACTCAAATGCCACCTTCTGAGTCAAGCGTCTCTATTTAAAGCCGCAGTGCCCCACCCTTTGCTCACAATTTCCCTTTCCTACTTTGTTGTTTTTTCCCCTACTGTGTTTTTAACCAGTACCATTATCATCATCTAATATGTGGAGCCTGTGACACAGTAGATAAGCAATTGATTGCTAACTTAATTGTGAGTGTCACCCAGTGAACCAAGACTCACAGCAACTCGGTAGAACAATGCATCTGAACCCTGCCTCTTATTCTGTGCCATCATCATCTCTGATAAACTCAAGCCCATTTTAGCAGGCTCTATGTCAATCCATCTCATTAAGGGTCTTCCCCTCCTTTTGGGATGATGTCCTTTTTCAAGGGTTGACCCCTCCTAATAACATTCCCTCCAAAGTCCTCCAAGCTCCCTGGCATAGACTAGTGAGCACATCCAGGGCTGTATCTGTTCATTGAAACATGCCAATCAGTATCCCTTCTATTCTTTGCCAATCCCTTCAGTGCAGTTTCAACTTCTTCCTTCATTACTGCTGGCTCTTGTTCATATTGTACTTCCTGATATTTTTCAGTGTCAGTCAATTCTTTTTGGTTCAGTGACATTATATATTCCCTTTATCTTCTTTTGATGCTTCCTGGACCACTTAACATATTGTCCATGCCATCCTTCAATATTGTGACTCAAGACTTAAATTTGTTTCTTGGTAAACTATAGACTTTGGTTAGCAACAATGCATCCATGTTCACTCATCACTTATAACTAATGTACCAAGTTAATGCAAGATGAAAGGCATCTGTGATTCAGTGGTAGACAATTCTTGCCTCTCACTGCCGAAGACCTGGGTGTCATTTCCAACAATGCTCAATATGTTCCCTTGAGTCGAACAATGAAAAATGTTAATAATAAGGAAATATTATTTGGGGTTGTTATTGATTGCCTTCAAGTTGAGCACGACTCATAGTGACCCTCTGAACAAAAGGCCTGAAGCCCCTCTACAACTATCGACATTTATCAAAGGTTATCATAGAGTTTCCAAAGGCATGTTCTTTAGGAAGTGGATGCCACTCCTGCTTCCAAACCTATCATAGTATGTTATTGTTGTTACGTGCCACTGAGTCACCTGTGATATATAGCGACCCAATGTACAGCATTTCTGAACCCTTCCCTGTCCTGAGCCAGTCTCACTAACTCAGACACACCAACCCCCATTGCCCCAGTTACTGTATCAATCCATCTCATCCGGGGTCTCCCTCTTTTGTGCTCTCCGTCCACCTTCCAAGCATGATGTCCTTCTCTAGTGACCGAGCTCTCCTGGCCATGTGCCCAAAGTAAGTGAGATGGAGCTTCAAAATCCTAGCCTCCAAGGAAAGACTTGGTTTCACCCTCTCCAAGGTAGACCTATTTGTTTTCTTGACAGTCTATGGTACGTTCAAGACTCTTCTCCAGCACCACAGCTTGAAGGCATCTATTCTTCTGTCATCCTTATTCATTGCCCAACTCTCTGAAGCATAACACATAATTGAGAAGACTATGTATGGCCTGGATTAGGTGCACCTTTGTGTCTAGACTGACATCATTGCTCTTCAACACTCTGGAGAGGACCATGACAGATTTCCCCAATACAATTCATCTTTTGATTTCTGGACTGCTGATGCCAAGAATGTGTGGATTCGAGCAAGCTGTAATTGTTAACAACCTCAACCTCTTCTCCATCTAATATAGCACTGCTAGTTGACCCAGTGGTGAGAATCTTTGTCTTCCTGATGTTGAGCTTCAGTCCATATTGAAAACTACAGTCCTTGACCTTTTGCAGCAAGTGCTTCAGGTCCTCTTCAGTTTCAGCAAGCAAAGTTGTGTCATCAAAATATCATAGGTTGTTGATGAGTCTTCCTCCAATCCTTATACCACACTCCTCCTCTTAAAGCTCTGCTTCCCATATGATCTGTTCTGCATACAGATTGAAAAGGTACAGGGACATGATACATCCCTGACTCACTCCTTTCCTGATTTGAACCATGCGGTGTTTCCTTGCTCCATTCTAAGGACTGCTTCTTGGGCTTCCCATTGTCCTCAAGGTTAGCCACAATTGAGTAGTCCAAATGGCTAAGTGCTAAAGTTAGTGGTTCAAATCCACCTAGAGGTATCTGTGTATGAATAACTCAATAAAACACTATGATTTGTAAACTTTCACTTATTTTAGTGTAAAACGGCCATGCTGAGCACAGCAGAAATAGCCACTGAGTACGGAGATGATTCTGAAACCCTGTGTAGAATTCTTTTTAAATGTCAATTTGTAGTAACCTCCCTGCTGGAGGGGCAGTTCTGGGTCAGTCTCAACTGGACAGCACCTAACAACAACAACCAAGCAGTTGATTTGGGTTTTCACTCATCTTGCCAGACAAGCTCCTAAGTTATGTACATATAATATTGTTGTTATATGCCGTTGAATCACCTGCGACCCATAGCAACCCTGTGTACAACATCTCTGAACCCTGCCCTGTCCTGAGCCAATCTCACTAATTCTGACACACCAACCCCTAATTGTCTCAGTCACTGTATCAATCCATCTCATCTGGGGTCTTCCTCTCCTGCACTGTCCCTCCACCCTTCCAAGCATGATGTCCTTCTCCAAGGACCAGTCTCTCCTGGCCATGTGCCCAAAATACGTGAGATGGAGAAAGTTAACTCTGTGATGTCAAAGGTTTATCACTCAAAATGTCTTTCCTAGCTGATGATTAACTATATATTTTGTGCTGAAGTATTTATTGTACTAAGGAGAAAGATTAGGATAGGATTAAGCCCTACCTACTAGTTGTTGTTGTTGTTGTTGTTTTTATTGTTGTTGTTGTTGTTATATGCCGTCGAGTCGCTTGCGACTCATAGCGACCCTATGTACAACAGCCCTAAACTCCACTCTGTCCTGTGGCAATCGCACTGTCTCTGACACTCCCATCCCAATTATCCCAGTCACTGAATCAATCCACCTCATAGAGGGCCTTCCTCTCCT
>NW_006399939.1:822015-823749 GCF_000299155.1 Elephantulus edwardii | reverse complement strand
ATTTCTCCTCATAGAGCCCAGCCTCCCGGATAATCTGTTCTGCATATAGGTTGAAAAGGTATGGAGATAGGATGCATCCCTGGCGTACGCCCTTCCCAGTTTTGAACCATGCAGTGTTCCCTTGCTCTGTTCTGACGACTGCTTCCTGGTCCAAGTATAAGTTTCGCATTAGAACGATCAAACTCATGAGGACTCAATGCTAGCTCTCTCTTTTGAAGATGCCTGGCTTTTTAGCTACACTGCAACTCAATCTACATTGCTCACTGTCTCTGCAAAACCAGCCTGTGTACCTACAGTCACGTGAGTCATTCCCCTATTGGGTCTGTATCTCTCTGGGAGACCTTCCAGCAAACCACCAAATCCAAGGGACAAAGAGGAGTGGAGGAACTGAATGAAAGAGGGACTGTTGATGTTGGAAGTCATGAAATTAAACAGCAAGTCAAACATTTGGGACACCGTTGACTCTGAACTTCTTGTAACTGGTCTGCTACTAATCTTAGCAGAAAGAATTATGAATACAAACTCATAAGAGCATAGGATTATTAAGCTATGGTTTGCTTCATTTACATTTTTATTGCTCATTAACCTGGACTAAACAAATTTCACCTGATTCTCAGTTTCCCCTTAGTAAAAATTGTGGGAAGCCAAATGTTAAGCCAAATGCTTAACCAGGAATTAAGAGAGGCACAAATACAAGCTGAAATTCCTCCTGAGACAGATCACAAGAGTCAGGCACTAAGGCAGACCTAATGGTGCCTTTTTCATTCTTAGATTGTAGTGACAAATCCCTCCTTCCTGATGCAAGCATAAGGTTGTCAATAAAAAGAACCTAGCTTCATTTTCATAGAATTCTCTTTGTGATTTGTTCCCTGGAGATTTTCAGTAAAGTTACAGGGAAGCTAAGTTTAAGGCTTCAGTCTTCGAGCTGTCTGCCCCCTGCCTTTATGCTCTCTGTTTTTCTCCATTTCTGTGTGTCCCCATCTCACTTTTTCTCAGTCCTGGGTTGTCAACAAAAAACATTGTTATTTAAAAACAAGTAGATGAGTACATCAATAGTGAACTTACAGAAATTTAAGCTAGATTTAGAAGAGGCCATGGAACCAGGGATATCCTTGCAGATGTCCAATGAGTCTTGAATGAAAGTAGAGAATACTAGAAGGATGTCTATTTGTGATTTATCGACTATGCTAAGGCATTTGACTATGGTTCACATCAAATTATGGCTAACACGGTGAAGAATGGAAATTCTAGAACACATACTTGTGTTCATGAGAAACCTATACCTAGACCAAGAAGCTGTTTTTCAAACAAAGGAAGGGAACACTTGCATGGTTCAAAAACATGGATGTGCATCAGGGATATATCTATTTTCCATACCTATTCGATATGTATGTTTAACAGATCATTCCAGAAGCTGGACTCTATGAAGAAGACTGTGGCATCAAGATCAGAGGAAGACTCATCAAGAACCTGGTTATGCAGCTGACACATTTGCTCACTGAAAATGAGGAGGACTTGAAGTACTTGCTGCAGAAGATCAAGGACTACAGCCTTCAATATGGATTACATCTCAACATTTAAAAAAAATCATTATCTTTGTGCCAATAACCAGGATAGATGGAGAAAAGATTGAAATTGTCAACAATTTCATCTTGTTCAGATTCACAATCAACATTGTTGATACCAGCAGTGAAGAAACTAAAACATTAATTGCATTGGGAAAATCTGCTGACA
>NW_006399939.1:810406-819820 GCF_000299155.1 Elephantulus edwardii | reverse complement strand
GGAGGGGACCTGGGGGAGGGTTTGTAAAACAATGAAAGAATCTTTTCTTTTAAAAAAAAAATATCTCTAGTACCACGACCCCTTCTAAACCCAGCCTGCACTTCTGGTAGTTCTCTGTTGATGTGCTGTTCCAGTCGTTTTTGGATAATCTTCAGTAAAATCTTGCTTGCATGTGAAAAAAAAAAAGAAAAGATGCACCTTGAAGAATGAGATGAGCCTCTTCCAGAAGCAGAGGTGGAAGAACGTGCTTCACCAAGCATAGTGTCTCTTGTTAAAACTGGCTGGTTCCACAGTGTGATGGGCCTCCAGGCTTGAGGTTGGACCTATGGGTTGATGTGGTGGGTGATTCGGTCCATTGTTCCAGATGTCACTCCTGTGCCTGAAACGCTGCCTCTCCTGCATATGTCATGATCATTGGGGCATAAGACACCAATGGCCAATATTCCTGGTTTTAATAAGGCAGGGCCTAGCCTTTGCAGAAACATGCTAAAACTAGAGTTATTTTTCTCTCTTCCCCACTGGCTCGTATTTCCTGCAAGGGGATGAGTTGAGGTGACTGGAAGTCAGTGAACAGACATATAAACAGTGGTAATTTGAGAAAAAGGTTTATTCAGATAATGGAAAGGAGGTATGGTTGGTGAAAGATATAGGCTATATAAAAGAGTTAAAGAGAAAAGTAAAAAAACGGGAGGAGGGTATTACTTCTGGGAAGTCAGGGAAGCATCCAAACCTTTCAACAAGCTGCTATGAGTAGGAAAAAGAATAGCCTCAGGTTATTATTGTTATGTGCTATGGAGTTTAGCAATCCTGTGTACAACAGCTCTGAGCCCTGCTCTATCTTGAGCCAATTTAATTGTTTCTGACACACCTACTCCCTTTACCCCAGTCATTGAGTCAATCCATCTCATCTAGTGTCTTCCTCTCTTGTGCTGTCCCTCCACCTTTCCAACCATGATGTCACTCTCAGAGGACTGGTCCCTCCTTGCAATATGCACAGAACATGTCAGATAGAGCCTCCAAATCCTTGCCTCCAAGGATGAGCCTGGTTTTTCCCTCTCCAGGACAGTCTTGTTTGTTCTCACAGCAGTCCACGGTATGTTCAGTACTCTTCTCCAGCACCACAGCTCAAAGGAATTCACTCTTCTTCTACCATCCTTAGTCACTGTCCAGTTCTCTGATGCATAGCTAGTAATTGCAAAGACCATGGCCTCAAGTGGAGCGTGCTACTTATTGGCTCCCAATCTCTGAAACTGGTCATAGCCTAGCCCTACTAGGGACCTGTGGGATTGGTTGGGGTTTGGAAGGAGGGGATCCTCTGCATTTCTAAGGAGGGGACTTTTTTTCACCTTGATGTATTTCTCTTTGACTTCACTTTCTATTTCCACTGAGAAACCTTGCTTTTGGACCTATGGGACTTGGGGGGCGGGGAGAGGATGTGTGTGCAAGAGAGAGAGAAAGACAGGGACCAACCTGAAAGCAATTCTATGCCTTAACATTTGCCACTTTGTTTGGTCTCCGCCTTCTGTGGTCTCACATGTATTCGCAGGCCTTCCTTATCTCATTGGCATGTGCCTCAACACCCCCTTCACTCAGCCTCTCTTGACTCTGACTCTAGCAGGTGGTGAAACTCCATACATACTTTGGGCATGTTGTAAGGAAGGGTCAGCGTTTGGGGAAGGACATCATGCTTGGAGAGGTGGAGGGTTGGTGTAAGAGAGGAAGACCCTCACTGAGATGGATTGTCACAGTGCCCGTGACAATGAGCTCAGGGATGTCTGAGATAGTGAGGATGGCACAGGATAGGGAAAGGTTCAGAGCCATTGTTCATGAGTCCAGTGGACAGCACACAACAACATCACCACCAATTGTGTTATCTCCCCTTTCTGGTGTCTGAATACCGTGTTCTCTGACAAAACGGAGACTGGGGCTTGCTACCCATGTCAAAGGGTCTCCCTTAATTAAGAAACCCCAGCAAACAGAATGTATGAGTACCCCCCCCCTTAGCAGCTATTTGCAAGTGGAACTGTAATATGTAACTTAGAGAAATCTTTCAGTAAGATACAGCCATCAGGAATCTCGGGATTAGCTGCTTTGCCAGCTGTCCAGTTCTCCCACTCTTTTTCTATCTTTTCCTTATACACCATGCCAGAATAAATTACCCTTCTGGACTTTTAGTAACTCCAGTGGTTACTGGGGCTCTCTTCCCCCTCTACAACACAAAGAAAGAAATAGAGGTCACAGGCATTGAAAACACTAAGGAGCACAGTTTTACTGTCAGATACATGGGGCACCACATGCTGGAATGAAGTAGAAGGCAAGTGGGTTGCTTCGGGTTTTGCTCGTGTGTGGAGGGGGGGTGGGAGGTGATGGGAAGGCTATGTAAATACTGCATACTTTCTGCTCAGATTTTCTGTAAACCTAAAACTGCTCTTAGAAAAGAAAAAACGTCTACCAATTACAATTAAAAAAGCAGGTCCACATGCTCGGGGAAAGCAGGGACCACCTTTTTTGCTATGTTCTTGGAGCTCCAGTGCTTATCAGAATGTCTGGTTCGACAGATACTTCTCAAATGGCAATTCAGACACTTCTCTCTGTTTTATCTGCCCTTTGCTTAGGGCTCCCACTGACCGAAAAAATGCCACTCCTTAAGGGCTTCTAGGTACTTGTGTCATTACTGCATGTAGTTACTGAGGAAAATCATAGTCCGTTAACACACAATGGAGGGGAAAGTACAACAGCACAAAGAAGGCAAATGGACTTGAATTTAAAAATACACCATGTTATTAGGGAGCTCTGTTGGTTTAGTGGCAAGAAGCTGCACTGCAATCCCTGAGGTATGGGGTTCAAATCCACTAGATGCTCTGCTGGAGAAGGAGAGACAATCTCCTCCTGTACCAGTCAGATCTAATTTGATGGTACACACACACACACACACACACACACACACACACACACACACAAAATAATACATCTTTTTTAAAAAGCTTATTTTAAAAAAATACACCATGTTAATCAGCCCAAATTGGGAAGAAAAAACAAACAACTAACTCAGCCACAAATGAAATTAGAAAGAATGTGATTTGATTAAAATTCACTTTGAAAAACAGTCAGTGTCAGTTAAGATACTGGGAAATAAGCCTTTTCCATGTGGTTAAAAAAAAATCAAACATGTTAGTCAATTCCAACTCACTGTAACTCTCAGGAAAACAAATCTACTACCGCCAGTTGAGAGAGCTCTGGTGGCTTCGTAACAAGGAACTATGCTGCCAACCCAAAGGTACAGGGTTAGAATCCACCAGCTGCTCCTCAAGAGAATAACAAGCAATCTCCTCCCACGTGATTTACTGCCTCTGAAAACCCTCTGTAAGGCCTCCTATGGGTTGGTTCCCACTTCAAGGTCCACACAACAACCATCCAGTTGATTCTGACTCATAAAGGCCAGTTTCCAGTTTCTAAGTCTGTAAATTTATTATTATTATTATTATTATTATTATTATTATTATTATTATTATTTGGGTGTGTACCATCAAATTGGATCTGACTGGTCCAGGAGGAGATTTCCCCTCCTTCTCCAGCAGAGCACCTGGTGGATTTGAACTGTGTACCTCTGGGATTGCAGTACAGCTTCTTGCCACTAGGCCAGAGCTCCCTTGTAAATCTTTTCAGAAGCAGCCTGCCCATCCTTCTCCCCCTGGAACAGCTGGTGGATCTGAAGTGCCAACCATTGATTTGGGTAGCTGCCTGACACTCTTTCTGTTAGGAGATAGAACTCCGTGGGGTCTTATTGGCTGGAATCTTTAAAAAGTAGCCCTGGCTATGCACTCAGCTTCTAACTGGAAGTTGGCAGTTCAAATCCACTGAGTGGATCCATGGAGGAAAGACCTGTCGATCAAGGACCTGGGTATAAAACCTAACAAGATTATCAAAGAAAAAACTGAGGCAAAGTTAAGAGCCCCAAACTGTGGTATAAATGGACCATCAAATATAACCAAAAATGCACATGTAGCAGAGGATAAACTAGATGACTACGACCTCTTAAAATTATTAATTTTTAGGATTTATCTTTCTGTTTTTACAGTTTTATAACTTTATTTGATTGGCAAAAAGCTGCACTGCAATCCCAGAGGTGCACGGTTCAAATCCACCAGATGCTGTGCTGGAGCAGGAGGGACAATCTCCTCCTGTACCAGTCAGATTCAATTTGATGGTACACAAATGCAAAATAATAATGATAAAAAAGATGATTAAAAAACAGTTCCCCCCCCAAAAAAGAGTTCCCTTTATAACTTTATTTGATAATCTACCATAAGTTTTCATCCACTTTGACAGTCTATAGGTTTTAAAAAATGGTAACAGGTACATAGGCAAACAACCAGTGTGTACAGCTTGTTTGGGGAATCTTCATCCTCATTACTTTTTATGGAAAACAGTACATGGATACAGGATGGGACATCCTTTATTCCTTTGGCCCAGACGGCTTTGTTAAGCCTGGTGTCAATGTGAACATCTGGTGTTCCCATCTCCTTCACAGCAAATATCCAGATCTCCTTGAGTGCCCAAGGGGCATGCTTCCTTTAAGTCCACTCCATGGATGCACTTGTGAATGGTGATGGTGGGCTTTCTGGTCACAACTTCGCTGTTTGCAGAATGGCCCTTCTTCTTCTCACCACCCTTCTTTGCTGGGGCCATAGCAACGGGACCAGGCTGGACAGGAACAAGATTTATCTTTATGCACACCAAAAGGCTTCTCTAAAAGAATAAAAAGACAGTCTATAGCTGGGGGGAAATATTTGGCAACAGCACATCTGCCAAGAGACTCATCTCTAAAATTTATACACAACACCAACTGCTAAACAAGAAAAGAACAAATGATACAAATACAAAATGAACAGAAAACACAAAAGGATTCTTCACCAAAGAAAACATTCAGAAGATTAACACACACACACAGTTTAAGGTCATTAGCTGCTTGATATTCTTGTTGTTGAATACCACCACCCTGGAGTCAAGTATGATTCATAGTGACCCTACTAACAATGAACCTGAACCTTGTCCTATCCTGTGCCATCCTTATAATTTCTGACAAGCTTAAACCCATTATTACTGTCATGGTGTCAATCCATTTTGTGGAAGGTCTTCCTCTCTTTCACTTACCTTCACCTTTCCAAGCATGATGTCTTTTTCTAAGGCCTTACCCCTTCTAACAACATGCCAAACATGCCAAAGTATGTAAGATGAAGTTTCATCATCTGTGCCTTTAAGGAGCACCTGATTTCACCTTCTCTAAGATGTATTTGTTCTTTTTTGACAGCCCATGGGATATTCAGTACTCTTCTCCAAGACCACGACCACACCAATTTTTCTTCTGTAATCCTTATTTATTATCCAACTTTCCATATCTTGGATCAGGTGCACCTTTGTCTTTAAGCTGACATCTTTGTTTCTTATCACTTTGGAAAGTTCCTTGACAGCAGACTTTCCAAATGATCTCTTGACTGATGGAACCAAGGGTGTTTGATTATGGATCCAAGTTAAGATGAAAGAGTGGACAACTTCAATATTTTCTCCATCGAACATGATGTTGCCTCTTGGCTCAGTGGTGAGGATTTTTGTTTTCTTGATATTGAGATATCCATGTTGAAGGCTGTTGTCTTTTATTTTCTACAGCAAGTGTTTCAAGTCTTTTTCACTTTCAGGAAGCAAGGTTGGATCATCTGCATAATGCAGATTGTTAATGCATCTTTCTGCAATCCTGATGCCACTTTCTTCTTCACAGAATATAGCTTCTCAAATAATTTGCTGAGCATAAGGACAGAATTAGCCATCATTCTCCCACAGAGCAGATGGCAGATTCAAAAAGTCTTTGGGCTGGCAGTGTAATTCCTTACCACGAGGCCACCAGAGCTCCTCACAGACTGAATAGGTATGGAGAAAGGTTACAACCTTGACACACACATTTCCTGATTCTAAACTATGAAATGTTCTCTTCTGTTCAGACAACAGCTTCTTGATCTAGGTAGAGGTTTCTCATAAGCACAATTAAGTATTCTGAGATTTTCATTCTTCTAAATATTAGCCATAATTTGTTATGATGTATACAGTCAAATGCTTTTTGCACAGTCAATGAAATACAAATTGGTATCCTTCTTGTATTCTTTTACTTCACCTAAGGTCCACCTGACATCAGCAATAATATCCTTCATGCCACAGCCTTGTTTGAATCCAGCTTGAATTTCTGGCAGTTTTATATGAACATAGTATTCCAGCTATTTAAAAATAATCTTCAGCAAGATTTGACTTGGAAATTGTAGTCAAGAAATAAATGAGAAGGGAGCTCTGGTGGCCTAGTGGCAAGAAGCTGTACTGCAGTCCTTAAGGTGTGCAGTTTGAATCCACCAGATGCTTCAGTGGAGAAGGAGGGGCAATCTCCTGTGCCAGTCAGATCTGCTTCGACAGTACACAACAAGGAAAGGGGGCGGGGGAATAAAGAAAGAAATGACAGATTTCAATGATTTAATCTGCCACCAAAGGGGGGAGGGAATAAAGTGCTAAAGAGCTTGGATATAACATTAAAGACTAAGGTATGGCTGATCCAAGCCATGGTATTTTCAGTTGCTTCATATGCATGTGAAAATTGTTTGGTGTATATGAAAAACTGACGCAGAATTGATGCTTTGAATTGCAATCTTATTGAAGAATATTGACCCTGGAAGAGCTGTCCATCTCTCTACTTACTGATGTAGTCAGTAACTAGGGCGATGGGGGTAGGTGTGTCTGAGTTAGTAAGACTGGCTTAGGACAGGGCAGGCTTCAGAGCTGTTGTACAGAGGGTTGCTATGAATCACAGGTGACTCAAAGGCATCTAACAACAACAATAACATGCACTGCCAAAATAACAAACAAATCTGTTTTGGAAGGAAAACAGCCAGTGTTTCTAAGAGGCAAAGATGGTAAGATTTCATCTCACATACTTTGGCATATCTGGAGAGCTCAGTTTTTGGAGAAAAACATTAAGGAGATGGATTTACAGTGACAGTAACAATGGACTTCAGCCCAGCAGATTATGAGGCTGGTGCAGCACAGGGGAGGGTTCCCTCCTGTTGTACACAATGTGGCTGTGAGATGGAGCCAGCTCAATGGTACCTAACAACATTCAGTGTGTGTCCTTTATTTAGTCAATCTGTATGATGAGCAAATAATCCAAGAAACTAAAGAGCATCATAGAGGAAGATTCAACAACCTGAGATAGGCAGATGACAGAGCCTTGTTTGAAGATGACTTTAAGCACTTACTGATACTGACCAAAGACTACCACCTTCAGTATCCGGATTACACCTGACCTATGGGAAACTGAACTAGATTTCAAGTCTGAAGCACTTGTCCATGGAAGACTGAGGACTGCTCCAGAATATTACCCTATGTTGAGTTTAACTTAAGATCAGATAACATATGAGTTCTTTCTGATGAGTAAACCAGCCATGTGACTTTGCTTTCAGGAACAGGACAGTAGATAGCAGATCACAACTACCAGGAGAACATAAGGAAGGACAGTTGCTCCTTGGGTCTTGCAAAGAGAATTAGGGAGCTTGCCTGGGCATGTCCTCAGTGAATCCTATGAATCAGAGATCCAACCACTGTGTAGCCAGAACACAGGAACCTCTGAACCAAGCCTATAAACTTTTAAATCTGTAACTGTGTACATGTCAGAATAATGAGTTTGTTTGGTTTTTTTATTTTTGTGAGGTTTTTTTTTTACCATTTCACCAGTCCTTCCTGCAAGTGGTTCAAATTTTACAAAACCTTTTAAATAAAAGCCGTGGCCATGATTTAGTGGAACATCTTGTGGGATCATGCTTATGGTTTCTGTCATTCCAGAATGATCTGTCTGTCTTTGTCTTGTTTGTGTCTTAATAAAAGGGCATCTGTAGTTTGAATCCACCAGATGCTCTGCTGGAGAAAGAGGGTCAATCTCCTCTTGTGCCAGTCAGATCCGATTTGATGGTACAAACAAGGGGGGGGAAGGCATCTGTAGAATTTGCTAGTTACATTTAAAAAATATTTTTTATTGTTATTTCAATGAAAGTTCACAAAGAAAGTGGTTTTTAATTTACTCATTCATACACATTTCCCCCTCTCCTCCCCAGTCAGTCTGTTAATTACAATACACATAATGTCTGATTGGTTATGATTGAACTGTATTCCCTAAAAAGCCATGTTTGTAATGATGTCATTTGGGAGCTATGCAAAGATCCCCCTTGATCTGAAAAACCAAATAACTATGGGGAAATGACAGGTAAAATATAACATGCCTTAATCCCATTACTGCCCTCATTTGATCTTTGGAGAAGAACATCATGCTTGGAAAGGTGGAGAGTTGATGTAGGAGATGAAGACTCTTAACAAAATAGATTGACACAGTGATGGTAACAATGGGCTCAAGTATATCAGAGATGGTGAGGATGGCACAAGATAGGGCAAGATTCAGATCTGTTCTTCATAGGGTCGTTTTGAGTAATAGTCAACTTCCTGGCGCACATAAAAACAGTAACACAAGGATATGGCCTGTAACACCTTTCTCTCTCTCAAGGTATAAAAAAGGACAGAAGTTAGCTAAGAGGGTAAAACTGACTACCAACAAAAAGGAATCGCCAAGAATGGAGTGTGTCCCTATGGATTCAAGTCTCTGCATGAAGAAGCTCCTCGACACCAGGGAAGGCTAAAATGTATGGAGATCTTTAAGGAATGAGGACTTTCTTTCTGCACAGAGAACTGGAGTACCTTTCATAATATCCCTTGCAGCTGGGTCCCAGAATTTGGACTTCTAGCCTCCTAAACTGTAAGATAAAACATTTATGTTTGCTAAAGGCATTTGCTTGAGGTCTCTTTAGTATAACAGCATAGTTAACTAAGATAATGCTTAAATATGAGGTGCCATTTTTGCCCTAGAACACCTAAAGTCCTCACAGTTAGACCAATAAACAAAATCAAGATAAAGATTAAAAAAATCAAGATAAAAGTAGAAATTTAAGTTCTCAGTAATTTCATTCTACTTGGACCAACAATGTTTCTCAAAGAACCACTCTAGAAGACTGAGGTCAAACAACAACAAAAAATGAGTTCTTAATCTAAAAGAATTACATTCTGTCTATAATTACAAAGAATTCTGATTAAAAATTTGAAAAGTTGCTTTAAGTGTGGATCTGAAGCACACTTGAGCAAGGGTGGCCCACATCAGGTCCTCGTGGCTGACAGGACTGACAGGCCCCAGCTCCCAGCTGGAAACAAAGGAGGATGCTTCAACAATTTAGATCCTTCCAGAAGAGCTGTGGGTGAGCATTAACATTACTGGGACGTATATTCATTTTCTCCTGGAGACAAGAGCCTACTATTTGGTCCTAAAAGCCTTCTGAGGTC
>NW_006399939.1:804100-809596 GCF_000299155.1 Elephantulus edwardii | reverse complement strand
TTTTTTTTTAAAAAAAAGGAAATCTAGCAATGTATTGCATTGGGGAAATCTATTATAAAAGGCTTCAAACATTTTAAAAAGCAAAGTTTCATTTTAGTCACTAAGATATAATGGCCCAAACCATAGTCTTTTCAATCACCTCCTAATCATATAAAAGCTGGATAATGAAAAAGGACAAAGGAATAACGGATGTGTTTCAATTTTGGCACTGGAGAAGAATATCAAATACCATGACTTGCCTCAAGAATGAAAGAAATCGTTTATGAAAATTAATAAAATATAATTCTAGAAAAAAAAAAGAATGAAAGAAATCAGCTTTAGAAGAAATAAAACCAGAATTCTCTTTAAAAGGGAGAATGGCAAGACTGATTACTTTGGACATGCCATCAGGACAGATCATCCACTGGAAAAGGACATCCTGTTTGGCAAACAGAAGGTCAGCAAAAGTGAGCGAAACCAAGGTGAAATGGTTTGACATATTACCTGAAACAGTTGATTCAAACACCAAAGATCATCAGAGATTCTGTGCAATGATCCTTTCATCTTGTCTAAGTTGATAAGTAGGAGCCAAATTCACAACAATTAAAAACTGTTATATGTTTAGTGTTTTGGGGTTGATTAAGAAATTTTTGTTTATCTAATTCATGAACATTTTCTCCTTTATTGTTTAATTTTTCACAGGATGATCCATCTCTAATTTTTTTTAAATGGTATAAGATAGGGGTCAAATTTCTCTTCCTTGTATGTGGATATTTCATTGTTCAACACCATTTGAAAGGAGAATTTTACCTTTTCCCACTTGAGATTTTCAACCAAGTCTTCTTTCCTTTTTATTTTTAACAATACTATGCTGGAGCACTGAGAAGCCAAAGCAAAGGGAAGAAATCAAGATATGAAGGAGTTGAAAAGAAGATTCCAGAGGGCAGTGTGGGAAGACAAAGTAAAGTATTACAATGAAAAGTACAAGGAGTTGGAGTCAGAAAATCAAGAGGGCCAAATTCGCTCAGCATTTCTTAAGCTTCAGGAACTGAAGAACAAACTTAGACCTTGAGTTGCAATACTTAAGGATGCTTTGGGCAGAATATTAATTGATCCAGGAAGCATTAAAAGAAGATGCAAAGAGTATACACAGTCATTGTACCAAAAAGAATTGGTGGACACAGAAGAATTTCATGAAACAACATCAGAGCAATACGTGGTGATGAAGGAGGAAGTTCAAGCTGCTGTGAAACAATTGGCAAAAAACAAGGCTCCAGGAATTGATTGACATATTTCAACAAACAGATGCTGCCCTGAATGTGCTCTCCAAGTTATGCCAAGAAAACTGGAGGACAACTACCCGGCCAACTGACTGGAAGAAATCTATATTTGTTCCCATTCCAAAGAAAGATGATTCAACAGTGTGTGGAAATTATCAAACAGTATCATTGATATCACATGTAAGCAAGATTCTGCTGAAAATTATTCATAAATGACTGGAATAGCACATTAACAGAGAACTCTCAGAAGTGCAGTTGGATTTAGAAGAGGCTGTGGCACTAGGGATATTACAGCTAATGTCAGATGGATCTTGGCTGAAAGCAGAGAGTACAAGAGGATTGTGTATCTGTGTTTCATTGACTATGCAAAGGCATTTGACTGTGTGGATAAAAACAAACTGTGGCTAACTCTGAGAAGAATGGGAATCCCAGAACACTTGTGCTTATAGCAAAACCTATACTTGGACCAGAAGGCAATTGCTAGAACAGAGCAAGGAAACAATGCATGGTTCAAAATTGGGAAGGGTGTTCCCAAGGATGTCTCCTATCTCATATCTTTTCTTTTTTTTAAATTATTTTTTCTTTTATTACTTTGTGTGTGTGTATTGTCAAATCAGATTTCACTGGTACAGGAGGAGACTGCCCCTCTTTCTCCAGCAAAGCATCTGGGGGATTCGAACAGCATACCTCTAGGATTGCAGTGCAGCTTCTTGCCACTAGGCCACCAGTATTCCCTAGTACCTTTTCAACCTATATGCAGAAAAGATTATCCGCGAGCTTGGGCTCTATGAGGAGAAGTGTGACATTAGGATTGGAGGTAGACTCATCAATAATCTGCATTACATAGATGACACAACCTTGCTTGCTGAAACTGAGGAGGACCTAAAGTGCTTGCTGCAGAAGGTCAAGGACTGCAACCTTCAATATGGATTGAAACTCAACATCAAGAAAACAAAGATTCTCACCACTGGGCCAATTGGCGGCATCATGATAGATGGTGAAGAGATTGAGATTGTTGACAGCTTCACTTTGCTTGGCTTTACAAGCAACACTCTTGGTACCAGCAGCCAAGAAATTAAAAGATGAATTGCTTTGGTAAAGTCTGCTGTCAGAGACCTCTCCAAAGTTCTGAAGAGCAACGATGTTAGTCAGGAGACTAAGGTGTGCCTGACACAGGCCATGGTCTTTGCAATTACTTGCTATACATCAGAGAGCTGGACAATGACTAGGGGTGATAGAAGGAGAACTGATGCCTTTGAGCTGTGGTGCTGGAGAAGAGTATTGAATATATCATGGACTACTAGGAGAACAAACATGTTCGTCTTATAAAGGGTGAAGCCAGGCTACTATTTGGAGGCAAGATTCTGAAGCTTCATCTGACATACTTTGGACATGATGCAAGGCGGGACCAGTCCTTGGAGAGGGATGTCATGCTTAGGAGGGTGGAGGGACAGCACATGAGAGGAAGACCCTCGATGAGATGGATTGATTCAGTGACTGGGGTAATGAGGATAGGTGTTTCAGAGATAATAAGGTTGGCAAGGGAAAGAAAGAGCAGGATTTAGGGCTGTTGTACAAAGGGTGGCTATGAATAACAGGTGACTCAATGGCATATAACAACAACAACAACAATTGACAATAAAATTGAAATTGTTGACAATGAAAATTGGTACACCCACTTTAGAAGACTGTTAAACAGCATCTACTAAAGCTAACACTAGCTCTGTTGGCCTAGTGGCAAGAAGCTGTGCTGCAGTCCTGAAGGCATGCAGTTCGAATCCACCAGCTGCTCCACTGGAGAATGATGGGCGGTCTCCTTTGAAACGAAGAACTGCCTCTGAAAACCCACCAAAGTGTCAGCTATCGACTTGACGTCAAGGTATCGACCTGATGGTACACAACAACAACAACAGGTCCTATTGAATTAGTTCTGATTCTTGACAACCCCATGTACATGTACATCTGAGTATGTGTGTGTAAACACAAACTCACACACGTATATTAAGCACATATATGTTGTTGTTAGGTGCCTTCAAATCAACTACATCTCATATCAACCCTATGAACATCAGATCTGAACCTTGCTCTATCCTGCACCATTGTCATTATCTCTCATGGTTAAGTCCATTGTGGTAGGCACTGCATCAGTCCATCTCATTGAGGGTCTTCCTCTCTTTCCCTTCTACCTTTCCTAGCATAATGTCTCTCTCTAAACAATGGTTCCTCCTGAAAATACACCTAACTTAAGTGAGATAGAGTTTCTTCATTCTCCCCCTAAAGAACACTCTAGTTACACTTCCTTCCAAATCTGTCCAAAGACAGATTTGTTTGTTCATTTGGAAATATTTTAAATTCTTATTAATTATTAATAATAATTATCTATTCTACTCTTCACCAACATCACAATTCAAAGGCTATATACATATACATGTACAAGGATCTAAATAGCAAAGATGTCTGTTGAAAGAGTTTAAAGACTTTTGAAAGGACTATATGATTAGGGATATTTTTAAATGATCCAGGAAGCATTAAAAGAAGATGGAAGGAGTATACAGAGGCACTGTACCAAAAGGAATTGGCTGACACAGAAGAGTCTCAATGTATGAGCAAGAGCCTGTGGTGATGTAGAAAGGAGTTCAAGCTGCTCTGAAACAATTAGGAAAAAACAAGGCCCAGGGAATTGATGACATACCAAGTAACATATTTCAACAAATAGATGCTGCCCTGGATGTGCTTACCAAGTTGTGTCAAGAAATCTGGAGGACAACCACTTGGCCAATTGACTGGAAGAGATCTATATTTATTCCCATTCCAAAAAAGGTTACCCAACAGAATGCTCAAATTATCAAATAATATCATTACTATCACATGCAAGCAAGATTCTGCTGAAAATTATCCAAAAATGACTGGAACACCATATCAACAGAGACCTGCCAGATGCGCAGACTGGGTTTAGAAGAGGCTGTGGTAGTAGGGATACTATAGCTAATGTTAAATTTATCTTGGCTGAAAGCAGAATGTACTAGAGGAAGGTCTGTGTTTCATTAACTATGTAAAGACATTTGACTGTGTGGATCACAACAAACTATGCTGACTCTAAGAAAAATGGGAATCCTAGGACATTTGATTGTACTTACACAAAACCTATACTTGGACCAGGAGGCAGTCATCAGAAGAGAGTCGAGAAATATTACATGGTTAAATATTGGGAAGGGTATACTCCAGGGATGTGCCCTGTCTCCATACTATCTCAATCTATATGCAGAACAGATCATTTGGGAAGCTGGGCTCTATGAGAAAGAATGTTCAGTCAGGATTGGAGGAAGATTCATCAGCAACCTACATTATGCAGATGACATAACCCTGCTTGCTGAAACTGAGGAGGACCTACAGCGCTTGCTGCAGAAGGTCAAGGACTGTAGTCTTCAATATTGATTAAAGTTCAACATCAAGAAGACAAAGATTCTAACCACTGGGCCAACTGTCAGCACAATGATAGATGGAGAGGAGATTGAGATTGTTAATTGTTTATTGTTAATATTGTTACAGCTTGCTCAGTTCTACAATTAACACTTTTGACACCAAGAGTCAAAAGGCAAATTGCATTAGGTCAATCTGCTGTCAAGAGACCTTTCCAGAGAGCTGAGAAGCAACGATGTCAGTCTAGAGATTAAGATGCACCTGTTCCAATCCATGGTCTTTGCAATTACTTTCTATGCATCAGAGAGCTGGATAATGACTAAGGATGATAGAAGAAGAATTGATGTCTTCGAGTTGTGATGATGGAGAAGAGTCTCGAATATACCATGGCTCACCAAGAAAACAAGTAGGTCTATTCTTGGAAAGGGTGAAACTAAGTTTCTCCTTAGAGGCTAGGATTTTGAAACTCCATCTCACATACTTTGAGCATGTGGCCAGTAGGGACTTATTCTTGGAGAAGGACATCATGCTCGGAAGGGTGGAGGGACAGTGCAGGAGAGGAAGACCCCAGATGAGATGGACTGATACAATAACTAGGGCAATGTGGGTAGGTGTGTCAGAGTCAGTGAGACTGGTTCAGGACAGGACTTCAGAACTGTTGTACATAGGGTTGCTATGAGTTGCAGGTAACTTGATGGCACATTAAAACAACTACATAATCTACAACAATGAATGAATGGAAATCCAAAGCCTCTGTAAATTTTCACTGAAATTAATAACAAATTTAAATTAAAAGAATTAAGTTAGAGTAAGGATG
>NW_006399939.1:796100-803230 GCF_000299155.1 Elephantulus edwardii | reverse complement strand
CACATTGCACCTTACCCATGAACGTGTGAGCCTCCCCCACGATCATCCCACCAACAACTACATTTGTGAAAGCGTGCAAGCCGCTATTTCATTCTTCATGCTCCAACATCCCCATTTTAGAAAGCCAACTTCTAACTTGCCCATCCCTATCAAACCAGCACTCTGATAGAACAAGCATGTATCTTTTGCCAAAGAATCCTCTGTTCATCTTCGAGACTGCGAATCTGCATCCACCAGCACAGTTCAGGCATGTATAATTTTTAAAGGAGGCAAAGAAATGATAAATTTAACATTCTGGACAGAAAATAATTATATGTGAGGTATATAGAAGTATGGAGATGGAACCAGGCAGGGAGAATATAAGTAATGATTTACTAGGTATATATTTTTTAAAAATATATAAAAACTATATGGCAATACAGCTTTTGAATTCCTCTAACTTCTCAAAAATGACTGGAACAGTACATTAACAGAGAACTGCCAGAAATACAATCCAGGTTTAGAAAAGGCTGTGGCACTAGGGACATCATAGGCAATGTTAGATGGATCCCAGCAGAGAGCAGAGAATACCAGAAGAATGTTTATCTGTGTTTCATTCAATATGCAAAAGCATTCAACTATATGATCACAACAAATTATGGCTAACATTGAGAAGAATGTGAATTCCAGAACACCTGATTGTGCTATGCAAAACCTACACTTGGACCAGGAGGCAATTGTCTGAACAAACTAGGAAACAACGCATGATTCAAACTTGGGAAAGGAGTACATCAGGGATGCATCTTGTCTCCAGACCTTTTCAATCTATATGTGGAACAGATCATCCAGGAGGCTGGACATTTATAAGGAGGAATGTGGAATCAGAATCAGAGGAAGACTTATCAACAAATTTCATTATGCAGATGACACAACCTTGCTTGCAAAAAATGAGTTGGGCCTGAAGCTTTTGCTGCAGAAGGTCAAGGCTGCAGTCTTTAATATGGACTGAAGTTCAACTTCAAGAAAACAAGATTCTCCCCAGCGGTCCCCATGGATATGTCTCTTGCTTCAACAGTGTTTAGATGGAGCAGACCCGGCAATTCCCCACCTCCACCCTCTGACTACCCTCTAACTTCCTCTCCAGGCATAACCTTGGGACCATCTTAGCCATCCCCTATTTTCGGGACCAGCTAACACCATTTTTTTGTTAAATTCAAAACCTCAATCAAATATAAGCTCTCAAATTCACCAAAATTATCCCACCAAAGCAGAGGCCGGCGTCAACCATCTGGTCAGCCTGCACATGAGGGCCTCTTATGCCTTCCTTTCTCTGAGTTTTTATTTTGACTGCAATGATGTGGCCTTGGAAGGCATGGGACACTTCTGTGAGTTGGCAAAGGTGAACCACGAGAGTGCCGAGTGTCTCTTGAAGCTGCAAAACCAGCACGGTGGCTGGCCGTGTCCTCTTCCAAGATATACAGAATCCATCCCAGGATGAGCGGGGTAAAACTCTTGATGCCATGGGAGTAGTGCTGGCCTTGGAGAAGAATCTGGACCAGCCCTTATGGATTTGTACTCCGTGGGTTCTGCCCACACAGACCCCCATCTCTGTGACTTCCTGGATGAATGTCAGATGAAGAACCACTGCCTGGATAAGGAAGTGAAACTGCTGGAGACGATGATTGACCATCTGACCAACATTAGACTGGGTGGCCCCCAGGCTGGGCTGGGCGAATATCTCTTAAGCGTCTTTCCCTCAAGCACAAGTAGGGGCTTGCGGGGACCTGCATCCCCCTGCCATCAGCAGCAAGCTTCTCTTTCCCACCCTGGTGTGGAATCTTATCCACCCAGAAGCCCCAGCCCAAGCCTTGGACCAAATGGAACAATAAAGCTTTTTGCAAGAGAAAAGAAAGAAAACAAGATTCACACTACTGGGCCAATTGGCAGCACCATGGTAGATGAAGAAGAGATAGAGACTGCTAACAATTTCTGTTTGCTCAGATCCACAATCAACACTTTTGGTACCAGCAGTTAGGAAATTAAAAGACAAATTGCATTAGGAGAATGTGCTGTCAGGGACTTCTCCAGAGTGCTAAAAGAGCAGTTACTTGGTATGTATCAGAGAGCTGGACAGTGACTACAGATGATAGAAGAAGTATTGATGTCTTTCAGTTGTGGTGCTGGAGAAGAGTGTTAAACATTCCACAGACTGCCAAGAGAACAAACAGGTCTGTTCTGGAGAGGGTAAAACCAAGTTGCTTCTTGGAGGCAAGGATTTTGAAGATCCATCTTACATACTTTGGGTCTGTTGACAGGAGGGACCAGTCCTTGGAGAGGGACTCTACGATTGGACGGGTGGAGGTACTACACAGGAGAGGAAGACCCTGAATAAAACAGATTGACACAGTAACTGGGGTCATGGGGTTAGGTGTGTCAAAGAAGGTGAGACTGGCCCAGGATAGATCAAAGTACAGAGGTATTGTGCATAGGGTCACTATGAGTCACAGGTGACTCAACAGCACACAACAGCAACAACAACAACTTCACATGAAGGAAGGGGAAAGAAAATCACCATTTCCAGTTCAAGGTTGATTTATATGAGAAGGTCACACATTTTATCTCATGCTAACCTTTTTACCAATTCTGATATCAACTATCCCTTCAATGGCATTCCTTAATTCTAGAGGGCGTACGCCAGGGATGCATCCTATCTCCATACCTTTTCAACCTATATGCAGAACAGATTATCTGGGAGGCTGGGCTCTATGAGGAGAAATGTGGGGTCAGGATTGGTGGATGATTTATCAACAATATGCGTTATGCGGATGACACAACCCTGCTTGCTGAAACTGAGGAGGACCTGAAGCACCTGCTGCAGAGTGTCAAGGACTGCAGCCTACAATATGGATTGAGGCTCAGTGTCAAGAAGACAAAGATTCTCACCACTGGGCCAATTGGCAGCATCAGGATGGATGGTGAAGAGATTGAGATTGTACACAGCTTTAGTTTGCTTGGCTCCACAGTCAACAGTCTTGGCACCAGCAGCCAGGAAATTAAAAGGCGCATTGCCATGGGAAAGTCTGCTGTTAGGGACCTCTCCAAAGTGCTGAAGAGCAGTGGTGTCTCTCTGGAGACTAAGGTGCATCTGATACAGGCCATAGTCTTCGCAATCACCTGTTATGCATCAGAGAGTTGGACAATGACCAAGGAGGATAGAAGGAGAACTGATGCCTTTGAGCTGTGGTGCTGGAGAAGAGTACTGAGAATTCCATGGACTGCTAGGAAAACAAATAGATTTGTCCTGGAGAGGGTTAAACCGGGTGGCTCCTTGGAGGCAAGGATTCTGAGGCTCTGTCTAACTTACTTTGGACATGTTGTGAGGAGAGACCGGTCCTTGGAGAGGAACATCATGCTTGGGAGGGTGGAGGGACGGCACAGGAGAGGAAGGCCCTCTATGAGGTGGATTGATTCAGTGACTGGGATAATTGGGATGGGAGTGTCAGAGACAGTGCGATTGGCACAGGACAGAGCGGAGTTTAGGGCTGTTGTACATAGGGTCGCTATGAGTCGCAGGCGACTCGACGGCACATAACAACAACAACAGCAACAACAACAACACATAGGTATATGGTTTTCACTATTTAATTTTTCGGTTTGTTTTTATTTTATTATGAAAATTATCTTTGGGTGCCATTGAAACACTTCTGATTCACAGCAATCCTACACACAACAAAACAAAACCCTGCTCTTTCCTGCACTGTCTTCACAACCATGGTTATGTTTGAGCCCGCTGTATCCAGTCCATTTCATTGAGGGTCTTCTCTTTTGTTGAGTCTCTCATTTTACCAACCATTATGTCCACCTCCAAGGACTAGCCGTCTTGGTAATGTCTCCAACGTACATGAGAGGAAGTCTTGCCATCCTTGCTTCTAAGGAGCATTCTGGGTGCCCTTGTTCCACTTGAATATAATATGAAAAAAAGACTGAAGTTAATAACACTTTATTTCACTTGTATCCTCAATAAATATCATGGAAATAGCATTGAAGAAATCAATAATAAATTGATATGAGAAAAGGACCTCTTGAATGTGCTAAAGAGCAAGGATGTCACTGTAAGGACTAAAGTATACCTGACCCACGTCACGGTATTTCTTCCCAATTCCCTCACATGCTGTGTGAAAGTTGGACAATGAGTATGAAAGATTGAAGAATTAATGCCTTTAGAGTGTTATATTGGTGAAGCACATAGAATATACCATGGACGGCCAAAAGAGCAAATGGATCTGTTTTGGAGGAAGTACAGCCAGAAAGTTTCTCTTTTTTCTTTTTTTTAAATTTTTATTGTATTGTTTTTAAGTGTACCGTCAAATCAGATCTGACTGTTACAGGAGGAGATTGCCCCCTCCTTCTCCAGCAGAGCTTCTGGTGGATTTGAACCGCGTACCTCTGGGATTGCAGTGCAGTGTCTTGCTACTAGGCCACCAGAGCTCCCTCAGAAAGTTTCTTAGAGGTGAGGATGATGGGACTTCATCTCATACACTCTGAGCATGTTATCAGGCAGGGTCATTCCTGGAGAAAGACATCACATTTGCTAGAGGGTCAGCAAGAAAGAGAAAGACTATGGAAGAGACAGACTGACACAGTGGCTACCATGATGGACGTAAGCACAGCAGAGATTGTGAGGAGGGGGTGGGTCAGACAATGTTTGCGCTAGTGAACATGGGTGCTATGAGCAGGACACACCGATGAAGGCGCCTGACCACAACAATCAGGACAAACCTGCCTTGGAAGAAGTGCAGCAATGATGAAAATTTTTGTTGTTGTTATGTGATGTCGAGTTGCCTGCAACTCATAGTGACCTTTTGAACAACAGCCCTAAACCCTGCTCTAGCCCTTGCCAATCTTATTGTCTCCTACAGACCTATCCCCTTTACCCCAGTGAATGAATCAATCCATCTCTTCGAGGGTCATCCTCTCCTGTGCTGTCCCTCTATCCTCCCAAGCATGATGTCCCTCTCCAAAGACTGATCCCACCTTGCAACATGTCCAAAAAATATGCACAATAAAATGCTGGAAAATATATGTGTATAGAAATCTCTAAAAAATGGGCATAGGGGTAGGGTTGGGAACTTTTCCAGTTGTAGTGTGTGTGTGTGTGTGTGTGTGTGTGTGTGTGTGTGTGTGACAGGTGCATTGTGGTATAGTCTGTAGGGAGTTGCCCTGCTAACCCAAAGGTAGTTCCTTTCACTGTTCAAATCCACCAGTGGCTCCTTGAGAGAAAGACAGTCATTTTCTCTCTGATTTACAGCCTCTAAAAGCCTGCCAGAGGCTCAGCTATCAGTTGGTTCTGAGTTGAGAGCAATGAATTTGAAATTTTAAATTATATTGCTCACACTCACACACACACACACACACACACACACACACACACACTGCTTAGTGGTAAGGAGTTACGTTATTCTGCAGAAGAAATATGATCAGTCTCCTGTGTGATTTACTGCCTCTGAGAACTGCTGAACGACCAGGCCTCTGAGAACTGCTAAACGATCAGCTATGAGTTGGTTCCAACTCAGAAGTCCACTACAACTCACTGTTAGATGTTGTTGAATGACTGATCATTGACCCTCCAGCAGATTTTGAGAGACTGCATATTGCACTGGAGGAGACTGCTTGTCTTTTGCCCTCGGAGCAGCTGGTGGATTTGAACTGCCTACCTTGGGAGTGGCAGCACAACTCCTTACCCTCTAGGTCACCAGAGCTCTCTCTTAATTGTCTAGTAATTCATATTGTGGCATGGTAGTTAATTACAAATTAGTTATAATGGCTGTATAATAAAATGAGAGACTATAGCATAACATTCCATGAAAAACCCAAGATATATGTTTTAAATTTGTATACTATATAATGGATGGAAGGTCAGAGAAGGAGAGGAAGACCCCCCAGTAGAGACACAGTGATATCAGTAATGAGCTCTAATGTGTCAGAGATGATAAGGATGACATAGGATAGAGTAGGGTTAAGGCCAGATGTTCATAGGGTTGCTATGAGTCGTACTCAACTTGATGGCACCTAACAACAACAGTATATAAAAATAACGATAGTAAATAGTACAATGGTTTTGCATAGATCACATATTATGTGACGCTATTTTTATGAGAAGTTCAGAACGGACAAGTTTACAAAGAAAAGCATTTTAGTGCTTGTTTGGAGTTGAAGGAAGGAGAGAGTTGGAGAGGAGAGTGAAAGGAAAAGGGAGGGGACAGAAAAAAGTGGCGGTGTGAGTGTTAATGCAAAGGGGAGGTTGTTTTGGCCTAATGAAAATGTTCTAAAAGTAGTGACATTGGATAAATTTTGTAATTTTTCTAGTAACCACTTAATTTTACATTTAAAGATGAATGCTATTGTATATAAATTATATTTCAATAAAGTTGGTACATAAAGATATTATTAGAGAGGAAGATAGAAGCAATAGCTTTTGCTCCCTTTGCAAGTTTTCTGTGCCTCTAAATGATTCCAAATTTAAAAGCTAACTTCATACACAATTTGACGGGTGGAGGGAGGGATTGGTAAAGGAAAGGCGGAAAGGTCTCACGTGAAAAACAATGTATATTAACTTTACAATCTTTATGTAAACCAGTATAAATTTTTAAAAATTTTTAATTTTTTAAAAAATTTTTCTTGCCTGTGGCAAGAAGCTGCACTGCAATCCCAAAGGCACACAGTTCAAATTCACCAGATGCCTCCTGTGCTAGTCAGATCCGATTTGACAGCATATAGCAAGTAATTAAAAAGAAAAAAATTTTAAAAAAGCTAGCTTCACATCTAGTAGGATGGCTTTTAATAAAAAAAGACAGAAAATAAATATTGGGGATGATGTGAAGAAATCTGAATCCTCATATCCAGATTAAATGTCAATGTAAAGACTGTGAACTGATTAATGCAGTTCTAGTATAACAGGCTTTGCTTGTACGCGGAGAAAAGAAACTAGAAATAAACACTGAAAAGACAGGTCTCGATTTCACAGAGCCATAGAAGTGTAAATAGCCACTATTACAACTACTCCTCTTATCTTTTTATAGCCTGTGGTTTTTACATTTGAGGTTTAATATTTTCCTCAATATTATGTTCAATATTATGAAGAATACCTGAAG
>NW_006399939.1:794727-795625 GCF_000299155.1 Elephantulus edwardii | reverse complement strand
AACAACAACAACAACAACAACATTATGTTCACGGCAGCTCACCCTGTTGCCATCAGTGGGAACCGACCCTGAGCTGACTGTCCAGCAGGTTTTCAGGAGGGTAGACGTCACATGGGAGGAGACAGCCCCATCTTTCACCGCCGAGATGGGCTGGAGCCGCTAGAAAGACAGGGCCTTGCCGTTGGGTTAGCTGCGCAACTCCTTACCGACTATGCCACCAAAGCTTCCTAATAAATATATATATTAATACAGTGTCTGAAGCTGTGCTTCAATCCAGAAGGCACACTGTTCGAGGTCACCACCAGCCACTCGGCGGGTCAAGGATGGGCAATCTTATCTGAAAATCCGCGGGAGGGAAGGTCAGCTAAGGGTCAGTTCCTACTCTGTGGTACCGAACAACAACAACAATAGAGTCCCTGTATTTCATGGCATAGCTTTATATGTTGTCAGAATATGCATTCACTGAGGTTTGTCAGGACGAAGAAGTTGGCCCAGGCCCCTCGGGTCTACTGTTGTCCACCCTGGCAGGTCCCTGTTTACAGGCTCATAGGCCCTTCCAAGGCCCTTCCACTCTGCCATCAGCGGTCCCCCCAGAAGGGTCTCTTCCTTGCCTTGCCCCTCGCTGATGGGGTGACAGTCCCCTCCTTCTGGCAGGGGTGGGTGCGGGCCACGTCTCAGGTCACGGCCCAGGGTCCCCCTCCTTTTTCAGCGGGCGTCACAGTTCCACACCTCCTCACCTGGGGTCACAGCCCCCCTCTCCCAGCCCAGCCGCGTTCCTGGACCCCGCGGAGGGCAGGAGCGCAGCTCCCCAGCCGCCCTAGCCCCTCCCCCGAGGCCGGGCCCCACCCCCGGAGCCATGGTGCCGCCGCCTGGGGCCCCGGGGCCTCCTTCCGAGACG
>NW_006399939.1:785213-794234 GCF_000299155.1 Elephantulus edwardii | reverse complement strand
GCTCAGCCCCCTCTTTCCTCGGCAGCTGGTGCAGGGCGAGAACGTGCGCGGGGTGATCACCATGAACGAGGAGTATGAGACCAGGTTCCTGTGCAACAACGCCAAGGTGAGGGGCCCGACCCCGGGGGGAAGGGGCGGGGAAGCGCGGGGAGCTGGGCAGGGACCCCCGGCCTGGGAGAACCGGGAGGAGGGGGGCCGTGGGCGAGGGGCGCTGAAGCTCACCTGCCCCAGAGACACGTGTCCCCAGCCTTCCAGCCTCCTGGGCTTCAGTGGAGGTAGGATAGAAAGGAATTAATTAAACGATTGCATTCCTAGTCTCACACTGTCAGTAATAATAGCAAGCTCTGTGGCTGTGCAGGAGGAACACGCATTCATGGATACAGCCGACTGACAAGATGAACAGAAATGGGTGAAAGGCTACAGCACTCGCGACCATACATACCTTGTCAGATGATAGGTGATTTTACAGATTTGTATGTGCTTTAAAAAGAAGGAAGAATAGCTTTCCAAACGGGCAATACAATCAGGACTTTGCAAATTAAAAAGGAAATGAAAACAAGAAAGCAAGAAAAAAGTAACTAAATACCAAAGGACTTTTCTTAGTTTCCTAGTGCTCCTTGAGACCAGGTGAGTAGTTTAAAGAAAGGTATTTACTATTGCAATTTTGGAGGCTGTAAATCCAGATTAGAGTAACAGGGTTTTTTGTTTGACTGGCTGGCTCAATTAGTCCTTGGCTGCTTCTCTCTTTCTCTCTCTGTGTGTGTGTGTGTGTGTGTGTGTGTGTGTTTGGTGTCTGATTTTAATGAGAAGGTTCTCAGTCTTTCTCCATTTGGGCTGCATTTCTGTATTTTCACCTTGTGTCTGCTGTTTGGCTTTTTAAAAAGAAAACACCATTCAGAAATGATTGAGTTTGGGACTCACCTTCTGTTGGCATGACTTCATTAAGTCAAAACCCCAGTTTCTATATGGCAACATTCCTAATTCCTAGGTCAGGAGGCTACAGCCTCAGCATACATTTTGGGTCACCCTAACGTTTTAAAGTAAAGCGACAATAATTGACATTTGTGCACACATATAGTCTTGTTAATTTCCATCATATAAATCAATACATAAATAACTCTTCTAAAAAGTTGTGGGGAAGGAACTGCCTATGACTTGATGATCTAATTAATGCAACAATTACTGAGCAGTAAGTATAGATTAGGCACTGCCAAGTGTTCAAGGTAAAGACTTTACCCACTATGAGAAGAAAAGTAACCCCTCGCCCTCAGACACACATACATAGTTTATCTCTATCTTCATATTCCCATTGAATAGGAACCCACCCAGAGCTGACCCTCCAGGAGTTTTTCATAGGCTGTAAATTGTAAAGGAGATTGTTCACATTTCCCTTGCAAATGTGCTGGTAGATTTGAACCTCCAGAGAAGTACCACCTTTTTGTTGGTGGTACAACTCCGTACAGACTAGGCCACCAGAGCTGCTTGCTTCATTTTGTAGATGAATAGAACTGTTAATGTCATCAAACTACTCATTGAGAAACCCCTTAGGGGTCGTTTGGCTCTGAGTTAGTATGTAGAAATCATAGTGGAATTCCACAGAACTGTCATATAGTGGGTCTTGTTAGGCTGCTAACAGGAATTTTAGCAGTTCAAACCCAGCAGCTTGCTTTGGAAACAGTGATGTTTGTATAGTATATATGAGTTATAACAATAAACTGCAGATGTAAAACCAGCCAGATGTTGGAAAACCTTTTGAAAAAAAATTTTTTTTTAACCTCAGATAACACTAATTTGGAATCCACATTTTCACCAGATCACCCTGAGGTGAAGGAATCTTGAGGGTGTATTATGCTGCTAATCCAAAGGTTACCTCTCTTGTGGTTCAAATTCACCAGTGACTTAGTAAGAGGCAGATGGGCAGTCTCCTCTCATGGGATTTACAGCCTCCAAATCCCACTGGAACGTGAGCTGAGTCTAATCCAAGTCTGCTGCACTGAGTACCTGAACAGGAGCTCAAACCAGAATGAACTGAGTTGAAGGTTTCCTAAAGCATTTTCTGTAATAACATTAGAGCTTGTTTGTGGAGCTTTCCACAATGATTATTAGAAGACATTACCTTATCTCTTTATGTTGTTGTTATTAAGTGAGGACTTGGATAACTTTCATTATTTCTCCAAGTTTATAGAGTTTCCAGAGGCAAGCTATTTTACAAGTGGCTGCCACTTCTGCTACTAATCTTGTTTTAATCAGAGAGCTCCACCAAACACTGTCCACTGTGGGTAACCAGTATTGCATTTGACACATCAGTGTCACGGTGTTTTAACATCACAGCAACCGCTAGTTCCCTCTGTACAGCAAATGGACAGACCTGTGCTATTCTGCTTAGAAGAATGTTTGACCAAAAACAATTAAAATCAGACCTGAGAGCTGTAGATTAAAATCATGAGTTACCTCTGTACAGAAAATGGATAGACCTGTGTTATACTACTTAAAAGAATGTTTGACCAAAAACAATTAAAACCAGGCCTGAGGGCCGCAGATTAAAATCACTCATTCACCTTTGGCTTGATAGCATCACTTTCTGTCCACTAGGCCAATAGAGCTCTAGCTCTGTTGTTAAGTGCAGTCTAATCGTAGATGACTCATAGAGACCCAATGAACGAAGACCTGAACACTTGCATAACTTTCATCACTTCTCCAAGTTCATAGAGTTTTCAGAGGCAAGCTATTTCGGAAGTAGATGCCACTCCTACTTCAAGCTTGTTTTAATTCGGGAGCTCCACCAAACACTGTCCACCATGGGTAACAGTTATCGCATTTGACACATCAGTGTCACAGTGTTTAGCCTTATCTCTTTATAGTGTTTGATATATATTGACATAAAACAGTTACCTTTCTTTTTTACTATGTTGATATAACCTGCCCAATATGCTAATTTTTTAAATTAATTTGAAACCTTAAGAATACTTGTGTATCATATTTATCATATACTAGTTAGGCATGGCATACATTAATTTTTTTTAACTTTTGGTGGAAATATTAAAAATAAAACATAGTGCAGTCATTTTTACTTGTGTGGTCCAATGGTAAGATGTGGCATACATCACACTGTACAGTTACCATTCTAATTATTGTTACTGTTGTCAGTTTGACCTCATATAGATGATGCTTTTAAAGAGGGAAATGCTCAAAGCAAGTATTCTTTATTAATCGAGCAGAAGTGTTGTTTAGAAATCACTTCATGGGATAGTTTTGGTCCAGAATTAAAAACTGTTTCTAGGTAATATCTCTTATAATGTCTCAGTAGAAGCAGTCAATCTGGTTGCCATCCAAATATGACGTCTTTCCCCAATTTTCCCCTTTTGACCAGAATCCATATAATGGGTAACAAATTAATTCCTCGAATTTTTCAAAGTTCTTTGCCACAGGGCTTTGTTGTTGTTATGTGCCATTAAGTCCCTTGCGACTCACAGCAACCCTATGTACCACAGACCTAAACTCTGCTCTGTCCTGTGCCAATCGCACCGTCTACGATACATCCATCCCAATTACCCCAGTCACTGAATCAATCCACTTCATAGAGGGCCTTCCCCTCCTGCGCTGTCCCTCCCCCCTCCCAAGCATGATGTCCCTCTCCAAGGACCGATCCCTTCTTCCAACATGTCCAAAGTATGTTAGACGAAGCCTCAGAATCCTTGCTGCCAAGGAGCAGCATGGTTTAACCCTTTCCAGGATGAATCTGTTTGTTGTCTTAGCAGTCCATGCTATATTCAGTACTCTTGTTCAGCACCACAGCTCAAAGGCATCAATTCTCCTTCTATCCTCCCTAGTCATTGTCCAACTGTCTGACGCATAACAAAGGTGAATACATAATTTTTATTTTAAAATAATGGCTTTCCCACCACCCAACCACTTATCCCCTCAAGAATGTTGTTGTTAGGTACCTTCAAGTAGGAACCAACTCATAGCTGACCCTCTAGCAGGTTTTCAGAGGATTTAAATCACAAGGGAGGAAACTGTTCCTCTTTGTCGCAGAGCAGCTGGTGGATTTGAAATGGGGGTCTTTGTGTTGGCAGAACAAGTCACTACCACTAGGCCACTACAGCCCTCTGTCTCCCCTCAAAAATAGGACGGGAGCTATGTAGTAAGTGCAACAGTGAAAAAGTGAGACTTAAGGGTAAAGAAATAGCCTTTGAAAACACAGTACCCCAACCCTGCAGATGATTGCTGCATAGAAGCCAGGATCATGCAAACACCCAGCCACACAGCTTTTGCTGCTGAATTTGATACAACCAATATTTTTTCAGCTAAAGGTGCAAATACTCAAAGGGGCCTTTTAGAAGAATGCATGATAACTTAGGTATCTTTCTAACTCAGGTGCACAGCTGCATGCCAACAGATGGAAGACCAGCCATGAGGTCAGCCATCCTAAAGGCTAGTCTGTAGGAAGCTTCATTTTTAGGACACTGTATATTCAAACTGTAAGAAGCCCCAATGCTTCCCGGCTTTGCTGTTCTTGAGAGCCCATCTTTGTACCCACATTAGGTTTTTTGCATTCTCTCTTTTTGGGTGCTGGTGGACCTGATTCCAGGAATGGAAGGAAGTGGGAGTTGAGCAGCTGCGGCTCAGCACAGTAGACATGACGGGTGTCCCAACCGTGGCTAATCTGAAGAAGGGGGTCGAGTTTGTTCTCAAGTACAAGTTACTGGGCCAGTGTGTCTATGTGCATTGCAAGGCTGGGCGTTCCAGAAGTGCCACCATGGTGGCAGCCTATTTGATTCAGGTAAGAAAGGTCTTCCTCTAAAGAGATTTCCAGAACTTTGGCATGGTCAGCGCCTGGGCCTTCCTGGAAGGAGTTATGCCCCCAGTTTGAGGCTACTGGGTGGTGGGTGTGGTTTCAGGGAAATCACCTGAGCTTTGAAGACTGTCTTTGCCACCTGCCAGTGGCATGGCCTTGGGCCAAGTCGCTTAACCCCTTTACTGTTTCCTTAAAGGAAATGTGTTCTGCAATCTAAATGGGAAAGGATGTGACCCAAAAAGTGAGACACTCAAAAAGGGGCGCTGTGAAGGCTGTTAACCTCAGCAAAGGAAGCACTGTTCTAAGCAGTGTGCTGGGAACTCTAGCATACTGCTCTCATTTCAGCTGTACAGTACTCGGGATTCTCCATTTGTTTCAGAGTTAAGTTCTGGACGTTAATTTCCAAAACAGCATTCAAACTGAATTTTGCCTATTGTGATTTGTTAGCAAACCCCACTACTGTTGAGTCAGTTTTCATTTACAGCAACTCACCATCAGGGTTTCAAGACTATAAATCCCCACCAGAGGAGACTGCCCGTCTTTTTCCCTCGAAGCCACTGGTGGAGGCAAACCACGATATTTCTGGTTGGCAGTCTTACATATAATAAATACATTAGGCCAATTAAAGCTCCTTCATTACTGGCAAGTGGCATGCTTTTCAGAATCTTTGGGAGGCTCAGGCCATCCCTTTACTGTTTTCTGTTCTTTTACCCCCTCTGAACTTGACTTACGGTATGACCCCTACTGAGGGATTGGTCCTGAGGATTCTATTAGAAACAGGGTCTCTGCGTGTTTGACCAAATGAGAATTCAGTCAGAATAGAAACCTGTTATTGTTTGTTTTATTGAGTTCTAAACAGACATGGATGACCCTCATTATTCCCCCCCACCCCCACTGGGACAAGTTGCATAAAACACCTGTTACCTATTCTTCCCGGAAATTCTTAGAACACCTTAGCTCAGAGAAGAAAATGAGAGCTGGTTAAAGCGCTCGTCTGCATTGAGAATGCAGCAGACCGAACCCACAGGAGGATGAGGCAGGCAGCAGCTTGTAAAACCTTGTGAGGCATTTCTCTGCCCTGTAGAGTTGCTATGATTGGAACTGACTCAGCAGCAGTGCATTTGAGTTTAATTTTAGGTGGAGTTGAACTTAAGATTCAACCTTTCCCTAGGGTTTGACAGAGCATGAACATGGGTATAGAGGGTGACCTGTCTCCCCAATTCATGGCATGCTGTAAAGGAACTCACTGAGGTGGTTAACGTGCTCTCCCATTATAAAATACTTGGGGCCTGGCCTCTGATTCCCAAGAAATTTTTTTTTTATTGTCATTTATTTTTTTCTTTTTCTTTTTAGAAAAAAAAATTCCTTCATTAGTATACAATTCCCATGTCCTTTCCCCCCACCCCCCACCCCGAGTACAATTCTCTGCAACCTTAATTCTGGATTCCTGTGCTAACCAGAATACTCAATCATATATCACTTCTAATCTGTTCTTTCCCTCATCTGTTTCAATACAATATACGTAATTTATCCAGTTTTTTCTGTCATACCCCCACCCTGATGTCAGACCCATTCTACAACAGTGGCACCATGCAGTATTTGTCCCTTTGTGACTGAGATATTTCACTCAGCATAATGTCCTCCAGGGGCACCCACTTTGAATAATATTGCATGAGTTCCTTGTTTTTCAGTGCTGTGTAGTATTCCATTGTGTGGATAATGCCACAGCTTCTCTATCCATTTGTTTGTTGATGGGCCCTTAGGCTGCTTCCAACTCTTTGCTATTGTAAACAAAGCTGCACTAAACATGGGTGTGCATATATCTGCTTGGATGGCAGACATGGTCTCTCTGGGGTATATTCCCAGTAATGGGATTGCAGGGTCAAATTGGTATCTCTATTTGCAATTTTTTGAGAAAGTGCCACACCGCCTTCCACAATGGTTGCACCAAAGAAATGTTTTTTTAAAAAAAATGAAATTCTGGGAGCCCTTTTAGTATCCACACATAGATCATGGGCACCTGAACACCTGCTCCTTTCTCTAATTTCTAAACTTATGCTGCTTTAGGTGCATAACTGGAGTCCAGAAGAGGCTATAGGATTCCTCACCAAGATCCGGTCACACATCCACATAAGACCTGGCCAGTTAGAAGTTCTCAAAGAGTTCCACAAGATTACTGCAAGGGCAGCAAAGGACAAGCCTGGCCACATTAAAGACATGAAGTGTGTGGATTAGAACTCAGTAACACTCCTGCTTGCCACAGAATAAAAAAAAAATTACCAGAACCAAAGGAGCTTTAGTCAACTTGACATACCAGAAATGTTCTAATGGGGAATCGTACTTCATTTGTCTTTACTGTTTAAAGGTTGGGAGTCGGGGGAGGAGAGAGAGAGAGATTTAGTACAGCCTCTGTTTATGGGGTAAAGAATGTGGGCCAATGATGGAGAGCCTCTTATTTTTGTGATTGGGGTCAAAGAAATATTAATTTCAGCAAAAATACTGTGTACCTAATGATATTTTGTGAATAGCACAAAGACATACAACACTAGAAAAAGAAGACAGTTCTTATTTCACTGGCTTATGAGGCTCTCCTCACTTTTTTTGAGCAATGTTTTTGTAGTAAAGGAAGTATGGGATGAAATCAGTCTTGCTGGCTTGGAAATAGGTAATTAGTTTTCCTTATGCAGTCACCCCTTCAGAATTCAACAAAGACACACAGCCCTTCAAAAACTTTTATTTGTATGAATGATTCTTGGCTCTGGACTTTACTGAAGACTTAAAAGAGCAGAAACTTAAAATAGTTCTGTCTAAAAAACCAATTTCTACTATTGGTCAGAAATCACCCTTTCTACTTCGTTCTGGCTTATAGCCCTCACAGAGGAATGGAGTAAGCCAAAAATAAAACCAAAGTGTCCATTTCCCGACAGACAGATGAGGAAAAAATAGAAAGAGCGTCCTGGATTCTACAGTTGACTCTTGCTGGTGAAGTACACCTTCAGCTTTGTTCATTCTTGCAAACAAAGCCTGAAGGAAAACTCTTAAACACCTAACTCTGTGGACGGATAAGGGAGGACGGTCATCAACTGGCCACTGCACACTACAGAAAAAGGAGGACTGGGCATCTTTGTGTCTTCTATTCAACATTGATCAGGTAAGGAGGACAGTTGTGTCTAAGGACTGAGAAGGGGCTTGCTCTGCGCAGTCCACAGTGAGGCTTGGGGTCACCAGGGAATGGTAGCGAACAGGATGGTCTACTCTTGGCTTAAGTAGCAACAGTTCAAAAAGTCCCAAATACCATGATGGGTTCAGAGAAGGGCTGAAGTACTGCCTTTCCAATAAGTGCCAAGAGTAATACAATATTCTGAATTGGGGCCCAGGGACTGTGTTTTGATGGGTCTGGGAAAATGGGGAGGACACAGGAGTCCCTTGCTCGCTCCCCTGCCTCCTCAGGACAGCTTCAGGCCAACACAAACTGCAGATTGGTCAGCAGCACCTTAATACCTCTGGTGACAGTAACTGAAGAAGTGGCAGGGTCAAGCTTATAGGTGTTGGCATGCCCGTTTTTGTGTCGGTCCCGGAAGACATAGATGCTGCCGTTACAGCTGGCGATCTTCCAGAGGGATGGGGCAGAGCTCCAGGCCTCAGGAAGACAAAGCCGGGTGAAACTGTCTAGCAGGGGATTGTAGCACACCAGGGAGTCCCCTTCAGCTACGATGAACACCAGATCCTTATGCACGGCTGCATGCATAAGGCCCGCAAAGGGCAGCACATACGGCTTCACGTGGCACTTGTCTGTCTCTGTGTCAAAGCACTGGATGAGTCGGGATGGTTTGGTGAAGAAGTCCAGGTCATTCTCAGCCCCCCCCCCTTAGTAAGTAGATGATCCCATTGAGGTTGGCACCAGCTGCCCCTGACACAGCCACCTCCAGCTGCGATGTCTCTGTCCAGACATTATAACCTACCCGGTAGTAAATAATGGCATTAGAGAGGGTATCCTGCAGTGTCTTGCCACCCAGTGAGTATATGGCATCTTTCCCGGGCACTGACACTAGAGTGTGCTGGAGCCGGTCTCGTGGCAAAGGCGCGCACCACTCCCAGTCCACAGTGGCATTGTTGCACTTCCACATGCGCCGTGGGATGGACCCTCCCACCACATACAGGTCTCCACCGTGCTTGCAGGCGGCAGTGATCTGGTGGCACAAGCTGTTTTGGCCACTTACACT
>NW_006399939.1:766563-782678 GCF_000299155.1 Elephantulus edwardii | reverse complement strand
ATGTCAGTGAGTAGGTGGTGAGACAAGTGGAGAAATTCCTCTGTGCCCTGAAGCTGAGCCAGGTGGGTCTTGGCACAGTGCTTAGCAGCAGTGTAGAGCTCAGGATCACTGTGCCGATCTGCCAGCCACATCACCTGAAGGCAGTTTCCCACCTGTACTGTGCGGGCCAAAAACCGAGAACACTCTTCAAAGAGAGATGTCAACTGGTACATGTCTGACACCTCATAAATTTCCTGCAGTTCATCAGCTCGAAGTTTCACAGTCCCGTGGTAGATATAATCCACCAGGAGCTGGAAAACAGACTCGCTGATGTCCTGCAACACAATCACACGGTTGTGGGCCTCCTTCAGGTTGGAAGTGAACATGGATCGGAAGAAGCAGCTCTGAGCAGAGAGGACCAGCCGGTGGAGCTGAAACTCACGGCCTTCCACTGAAATGGTGACATCAGCAAAAAGCTCCTCTTCCAGACACAGTTTCATAATGCCCTGAGCCACCCGGCCTGAGTGGGACCGGTCTTTGAAAGTGTAGTTCACAAAGTAGTTTTCATCCATGGACGCTCCTGGCTCCTCGGGTGATTCCATAGTGGAGGACCTCTCTCTCTGCCAGGTGTCTGCAAAGCAACACCACTCTCAGTAACTGTGGGAGTCCACAACCATAGGCTGTGAATTCAACTGTCAACTTAATGAGAAAGGTAGGAGAAAGGAAAAATGAGAGCCAACCGGGACTAAATTGGTTTTAGTATTGGCCCTGCCAACAAAGCCAATCCATAGTCTTCTTCAAACAAAACCGGATTAATTCTCCTGCGGTACCATCCCACCCCCAATGAAATCAACAAAAGTTTCTATTTTGAGTGTACCCCAAAACACCACTAAACCTTCCACTCCACGATGTAACAAGGGACTTGGGATTTTTGACTAACGCAAAAGAAAATAGATCCAGGAAACCTCCGCTCTGAAAGTCTCACCAAATTTACTAGTAGAAAGCGAGTGAGACGAAGGGCAGCGAGATCAGGCATAAGAGCCCCACATCCTTGTGGCTGGGGACTCTCCTCCCCCGCGCACAGAGTTCAGATCTTTCATTAAGGGGCTTAGTTGGAGACGCCCGACAGCCTCACTTTTCCTTTCTCAGCTGCTACCCTCCAGCTTCCCCGCTTGTCCTGATGACGTGCCACAGCTCCGTCTTTGTACTCGAGACAGAGACCAGTCGTGCCCAGGCCAGGGTACCAAGAGGCACATCGCCCTACAGAGTACCCCAAAACCACCTGAGTCGCCTGGGAAACGGTCAACGGGGAATCTTGCATTCCCTGCCAGCCCACCCGCCCTCGCCCAAAGCTCAGTTGAAGGAGCTGGGGGAAGGGAGCAGATCAGAGACCTGAGAATCCTTCCCCTCCTCTCACCTGTCAGGCTCTCTAGGATGTTCGATTTATCTCCCGCCTCCGCCACAACGAGCTAATATTGAGTTTACCTCACCGTTTCTCCACCTGTTCGTCGCGTTTTCTCACCTGCGTTCCCTCCTTTCATCCCGGAGGCCAGAACACGGAACCTCTGCTTCCGGCCTTCTGTGTCTGCCCGGAAGAAGATCTGCTACGCACTTCCGTTTCCGGTCCGTGCCCTTGGGGCTCCGTGTCCTGTTAGTTTTTCCTCGGCGGCCGGGTTTGCATTCTGGAAACATGGCGGCGGCGAGGGGCTGCTGGCGGGGGCTTGTGGGGGCCGCAACACTGGCCCGGGGTGAGCAGGGGGAAACTGGCTGGAACTGGGGACCGGAGCAGCGGTTCACCCAGTGTCGGAAGCCCCTCGGGCCTCACTCTGCGCACCCATGCTTTTATCTCCCGGTGCAGGGGCCAGGCGACCCTCGGCGCTGCTGCTGCCAGTGAGGAGGGAGAGCGCCTCGGCCGACACGCGCCGTGAGTATGTGCGGGCCGCGCTCTTCAGACAACTGACCCTTCGTTCACAGCCGTCCGATAGCCCCTGCGTCCTCTTGGCAAATCCCTGCTTGTCCTTGGAGACTCACCTGGAGTGGTCCCCCCCTCCCTTAGGCTTCTCTGTCATGGCCCTAATGCTCCTCATCCGTTTCCGTGATTCCCCTTTCCTTTAAATAAAATTTTCTACTTTGGGTTCCAGCATCCAGTAATAATAGTTTACCTTGAGTTCCAGCTGTTTGTCGGGCACATTCACTGCACGTTTTCTTTCTTTTACTTGCTGTACAGTCATTTCGTATAGGAGGACATCAAAATTCCTTTCTTCTCATGATGATAATGTTAAGCTATCTCATAAGCATAACCACTAAAACTTGTTGAGATCTGAAGTGGCAACCAAATTGGAAAACAACTACTTTAAACTTTTATTTTAAAACATTATTTTAGTATTAGATTAATGTTCGAGATAACCTTATGAAGTAGATGGTATTGTGATCCCCGTGTTACATAGATCAGGGTATAGCCTAGAGCTGTAGAACTAGTGACTTCTGGTGTTGGAATCCAGGTCTGTCTGTGCGCCACACCAGAGAATGTTTTAGCATTCTATTGTCTGCCGTCTATGATATGTGGGTGCCCTGATTTAGGGTTGTTGCCACCCTCTCCCCCTGTACTAAAAAGCCCACAGAAAGCATTAAGGTCCCCACCTTTCAGGAGCACATAGTCTGGTAGGTGAGCTAGAACATAAGACTACTTTAGCAGCTATGTGTTTAGCATGAATGCAGGTAGTATGCAGGAAGAACCACCAGAGGAGTTCAGGGAAGGGATAGAAACCCCAGGTGAGGATTTATGGGTTGTGTTGTGTAGTTGAGATAGCATTTTCCCTGAGTCTTGTGACTACCCCACTTTCATGTCTTAACCGTTCTGTAGGGTTGACAGGGAGCCCTGGATACTGAATGCAGGGCTGGCAGATACCATCTCCGTTCTTCTGCTTTTCCTTCCAGCCACTGTCAGACCACGGAACGATGTGGCCCATAAGCAGCTCTCAGCTTTTGGAGAATATGTGGCTGAAATCCTGCCCAAGTATGTCCAACAAGTTCAGGTAATACTTTCTGTTACCGTGCAATGGCACAAATAGTTTGCGTCTGCGTACTAACATAAATATTGGTAGCTCAAGTCCACCCAGCACCACTGTGGAAGAAAAGCCTGGAGAGCTGCTTCTATAAAGATTGTCCAACGGAGTTCTGGTGGCTTAGTGGCAGAAAGCTGCACTGCTATCCCAGAGGGGTGCAGTTCAAATTCACCAGACGCTCTGCTGGAGAAGGAGGGACAATCTCTTCCTGTACCAGTCAGATCCTATTTGATGGTACACACACAGAAATAATAATAAAGGTTATCCAAGAAAACTGCTAGGACAGTTTGATGATGTAACACAGATAGTTGCCATGAGCTTGAATCAAGTCATACTGAAACAAGTTTGGTTTTGGTTTTTAAAAGGGTCAAGAATGAACCACCTTCCTTGAGCATGTAGTTTGAAAGAATCGACAGACTTCGGTTATCCCAAACCTGGGCTTAAACCAGTTGGTTCCAAGTGAAGTTAGCTGCATCCCATGGGACTCTTTGTTCCTGCTTTTCACTCATTTCCATGCTTGCAGGTGACTTGCTTCAATGAGTTAGAGATCTGTATCCATCCTGATGGAATCATCCCAGTGCTGACTTTCCTCAGAGATCACACCAATGCACAGTTCAGATCCTTGGCCGACTTAACAGCAGTGGACATCCCAACCCGGCAAAACCGTTTTGAGGTCAGTCAAAAAATTTGAGACTGCGGAGTAAAAGAGGGGGAAAGGGTCAGTTTCAGATGATAATCACCTATGGGGGTCTTAGTCTTTTTCATTTTGGTAAGTTCTCAACATTTAGCTAGTAATGTTTACTACGCATCTACTAATTTGTAAATTTTTGTGGATTGATGTCAGAAAGTTGCTTTAAAAAGACAGGAGAGACACTTATCCCTTGCCTCTACGGCGTCTCTGAGAAGAGAGAATATTTGTGTTGAATCTTCAAGAATGACCAGAGTCAAGAATTAGAGCAGTGAGGGTGGAGTGGAGGAGGACAAAGGAGACATCCCAAAGTCATTACTACTAGCAAATACAGGCATGCTGAGAGCTCTGGCCTCAGCAGCTGTGGCCTAGGGCGTAAGTTGAGTTTATAGTTGAAACAAGTGCATATAGCTCTTGGTTAACCTTTACTGTGAGGAGGGGCTCTGCAGTTAAATCATTTGGCTGGTAACCAAATACTCAGCAATTTGAACTCACCATCTGCTCTGAGGCAGACAGCAAGACATTCTGCTTCTGGAAGGATTTATGTCTTGAAAACCATAGAGTAGTTCTCCACTATCCCAGTTAGTAGGTTTAGTGCCATTAAAACCTTCGAAACTTTTTCAGTGATTTAAAACAGCATGTACAGCAAGTGAAAGTGATTGTGATGAGCCTGTTGCCTGTAGGGATGTTCAGCCACTTAAAAGTTGGAACAGATTTACATACATAATTTCAAAGGGAAAATATATGAGTTGTCCATAAATTAAATGTTTATAACCTGAAGACTTACTATAATGAGACATGAAGGAGCATTTTCATGTTTAAAGCTTTAGAACAGAAGGCAGGTTCTCAGGGTAGGAGCCTCACCTTCTGTGTCCTCTGTTGATACTCCCCTTCCGGGACCTGGCTTGATCTTCCAGTTCCCTCTGTTCTCATTAGATTGTCTACAACCTGCTGTCCCTGCGTTTCAACTCTCGGATCCGTGTGAAGACCTATACAGATGAGCTGACACCCATTGAGTCTACTGTCCCTGTGTACAAGGCAGCCAACTGGTATGAGAGGGAGGTGAGTTACTGAAAATGCTGGGCCTGCCTCTGGGCCAGAGTTGTAGAACTGGGCAGAACAACTGGATGCCCGAGGGCCTTTCTTTTCTAGATCTGGGACATGTTCGGAGTCTTCTTTGCTAATCACCCTGACTTAAGAAGGATCCTGACAGACTATGGCTTTGAGGGACATCCATTCCGGAAGGACTTCCCCTTGTCTGGCTATGTTGAGGTAGGAGTCTTGGACATGGGGCAGCAGTCAAGGGAAGGGACCAGTAAGGAACCTGGGCATGACAGGAAAGGAGCTATGGTGGTTTAAGGGCATGGACTCTGGATTCGAATCCTAGATCCGTTATTATGTATAATCTTGAGTGAGTTACTGTATAATGCAATGCATCTGTTAAATGGCAATAACAGTAATTAATGGATTTGTGATACTTAAATTACAACTTTGTAAAGCTTGTGTATTATAAATGTTCGACTGAAGTTAGCCAGTATTGTAATCATCAAGATTACTTTCAGGACACACTTCAATATCTCCCCAAGCCTTCAAAGTGGAGGGCTATGTTATCCTGCCCTGGACCCCTGGGAAGGCAAGTGACAGAGGAAGAAACTCAAGGATGGCCACTGAAGCAGGACCAGTACCATGTGGTTGTAGTGGTGGTGGTATTATTTGTTGTCGAGTCAGAACCAACTCATAGCTGATGTTCCAGCAGGTTTTCAGAAGCAGTAAATCACATGGGCCAATCAGCTTACACTTGATCGTTAACAAAATCATAAATGCCCAAACAGTTTACACCAGACTTTCAAGTAAATCAGAACAATTTACCCTCTAGAATTCAACTGACCCAAGCTGTAGACTCTTAGTCAGGACCCAACCAACTTCTAAAACACAGAGGCCCGCCCAACTGGTCCTGTTTACTTAAGCAAGAGGCTTCTAGCCCACAGTTGATTGTTAATGAAATCAAAATGGCCAGTTGGCTTTATTGACTATGCAAAGGCATTTGATTGTGTGGCTCATAACAAGTTGTGACTGACATTGAGAAGAATGGGAGTCCCAGACCACTTAATTATGTTGATGCAGAACCTATATCTGGACCAGGATGCTGTTGTGTGAACAGAGCAGGGGAATACTGCATGGTTTAGAATTGAGAAGGGAGTGTGTCAGGGTTGTATTCCCTTTCTGTACCTATTCAGTCTGTATACTTAGCAAATTATCCAAGAAGCTGGACTCTGAAGGAGGAGTATGGCATCAGGATTGGAGGGAGACTCATCCATAACTTGTGTTACACAGATGATGCAACCTTGCTTGCTGAAAGTGAGGAGGACTTGAAGCGCTTGTGGAAGATCAAGGAATGCAGCCTTCTGTTTGGATTGTATCTCAATGTCGGAGAAAACACAAAGATTCTTAGCACAGTATTGATAGGCAACATCATAATGGATAGAAGATGGAAACTGTCAGCTGCTTCATCTTGCTTGGATCCACAATTAACATCCTTGATACCAGCAGTCAGGAAATAAGGAGACGCCCTGCACTGGGGAAATCTGCAGTTTGGGACTTATTGAGGAGTAAATGATGTCAGTTTGAAGACTAAGGTGCGTCTGGTTCAAGCCATGGTCTTTCTGATTACTTGCTGTGTCTGAGAGCCAGACAGTGAAGGAGGGTAACAGAAAAAGAATTGACCCCTTGGAGCTGTGGTGCTGGAGAAGAACACTGAACATCCATGGACAGCCAAGAGAACGAACAGATATGTGTTGGAGAGAGTGCGACCGGGGTGCTCTTTTGAGGCAAGAATGATGAGGCTTTGCCTCACATACTTTGGGCATGTTGTTAGGAGGGGCTATTCCTTGGAGGACATGATGCTGGGAAGGGTGGAGGGTCAGTGAAGGAGAGGAAGACCCTCGGCCAGGTGAATTGACATGGTGACTGCCACAATGGGCTCTTGTGTGTCAGAAAGTGTGAGGATGGCAGAGGATAGAACAGGGTTCATATTTTTGTTAATAGGGTCACTTGTGAGTTGTATTCAACTTGACAGCACCTAGCAACAACAAAAAATCTCATAGAAGTAGACTGCCCATCTTTCTTCCTCAGAGAAGCTGTCCTTGGGTTGGCTGTGCTGCTACTTAACTAACACGAGGCCTCCAGAGCTCCCCAGCATGTGACTACAAGACCCTTATCAGTCATTTCAGTGGGTTACTGCCATCCATGTGTTGCCAGGTTTTTGGTAGCAAGATGATGAGCTGTTATATACACGCATCATTGTCATTTTAGAGATGCTGAGGTGTGTGGCAGTGTTATCTGGCACTCTAGTCTCCCTTTTCTCCATTTCTCTCTCAAGGTACTTGAGTCACAAGTACTCCCCTCCTTTCACTCAGCCCTGCTGTCCCCCTTATCTAGTCTGCCTCTTCCCACCAGCACCTGTTTGTTCCTGCCTCACCTAGCTCCTGGCAACCCTGCAGGACAGAATAGAACTTCCCCATGCGGTTTCCTAGGCTGTAAATCTTTACAGGAAGACTGCTTCCTGTCTCCTGAGGAGTGGCTGAGTTTGAACCACCAACATTTTTGTTAACTAAGTGTTTAACTCACTGCTCCCCAAAGGCTCCTAATAACAAGCCCTGCCCAACTTACTCTGTTGTAGAGCTTGGTAGTGCTAACACCAAGGCCACAAATGCTGGACTTGTCTACTTGCTTAGTTTTAATCTTTTTTTTTTTGGCTACTCATTGTTCTCCTGAGCCTGGACACATGCTTGTCATCATCTTACAAGAGCTTGTAGATGCATCAGCAGGGATCTGCTCTGCTGGACTGGGCACTCTGAGCTTGTGATGCCATGCTAGTGGGCAGGAACCCCGACAGATGGCAGGGTGTGCCTCTTTGGAATCTTACAGACTGGCTGGCAGCGATGTGATGGGAAGAGTTGTTGACAGAGCCTGGGACAGGTGTCCTGGAGATTGAGGGAAAGGTCTGGGGCAGTTACTCATAGTCTGTGACAGTGGAATCCTTAGTGGCTGTGACTGTGACTTGGCCTTATCAGTGCTCAAGCTTATCTTTTTCTCTTGTAGCTTCGCTATGATGATGAGGTGAAGTGGGTGGTGGCTGAGCCGGTGGAGTTGGCCCAGGAGTTCCGCAAATTTGACCTCAACAGCCCCTGGGAGGCTTTCCCTGCCTATCGCCAGCCCCCTGAGAGTCCCAAGCTTGAGGCAGGGGACAAAAAACCTGAAGCCAAGTAGCTCCATGGAAGGCATGTGGGCGTACTCAGAAGCGCCTTACCTATAATTAAGTGTTCATGTAAATAAAGTCCTTCTTAGACTCACTATGTCTCTCTGTGTGTAACGGAAAGTGATGCGTTGGCTCGGCGGAGGAGACGCTGGCAGGGGTTCTTCCCTGCTCCCTCCACGCACAGTGAATAGACCTGCAGGTCATATGTAGAAGTCTTCACCAACCACAGGGCTCAGGCTGGTACGGTAGGCTCTCCAGAGCACTCAAGGGGTCTCAATAACTGCTGCAGAAAGCCCTTCATCACAGCGGACTGGTGACAGCGATGCCTTCAGGGGCCTGAGGGACTAGTGAAACTCCCACTGACCCCCATGACACCCGGACATCCTCCACAAGGCTCTGGGGCAGCAAGAGGGGCCTCAGCTCACAGTCAGTCTTGACCCTGCTCCCTCAGCCTGACCGCCCATCAGGCCTGGCTGGGAATCTTCCTGGGCTCTGGCCTGAACTGAGAATATAGAGAGACAGACATGGTCCCAGGCTGGAGCAAAACCACCAAGGAGCTGGCAGCTTTTGTCTGCTGGGGCACAGTACTCCTCAGCCCAGATGTCCCAGCATCTGGCCAGCTGACCATGCACCTGATGCGCTCAGCTCCCGAGGGGCTCCGTAGAGCCTGGACCAGGCGGGCCTCAGCAGGAAGTTTTAAAGGTGAGAACAGACAGTGAGTAGTGCTACTGCCAGGGCTTTTCTGACCTTGGGAGGGCCAAGTGAAAACTGTTTACTACCAAACACCTTTTTCCTATTAACTAAGCATCCAACCCATCTGGGCAGGAGCAGGGTAAGGGCCTGGCGAGAGAGCCAGGCCCCTGCCAACAACCTGAAACTGCCCATTCTGAAGGATGGACGAGCTCCTGAGAGGCCATGACCAGCCCCTCCCTGTTCAGCACTGGAGACTGACATGCAAAGCGGGGACTGGCTGAGTGGAAAGTTGGAGCTGTGTGTGGCCAGGCAATAGGGGACCAGACTGCCGCTGGGACAGACTGGACGTGGCAGGATACAGCAGGGAGGTTGTGTCGGTCCTGGCTTGGCTCAGGTGGCTGTCTCCCTCGAGTGGGCTGGAACCCAGTCCCAGGCAGGTACGAGTCTTCAGGGTGGGGTGCATAGGAGCCAAGACAGGCTGCTGGCAGTTCCAGGCAGCTTGCACTGCGCCTTAGCAGGGTAGGGGGACTGGAGGCCTGCTGATTTACAGGCGGGTGTGCTGGAGTGGGAGCGTAGTGGTGTGGGATCGCCCCCAGAACTAGGAAGGTTAGGGGACAGCCAGGAGAAGTAGCCGTAGGATTCCTTCAATACTGGTTCTGGACAGGGCTGAACCCTGGGCTTATTCCAGGTGGTAACTAAAGCAAGGCTTCATGTCTTTGGGACTGGGACAGTTCATATCAGAGCTGTGTGACACTCTAGAGTGTGCAAAGAGGAAGCTTCAACAAGTATCCTCGACTGTCTGATCCTCCCTGCCTTACACTCGATCCTCTGCTGAGGAACAAGGAATGAATGTGTACTTCCTAAAGGAATGCCCATCCTCTGGGGCTCGTCACTGACATTGTTCTGGGTTGCACTGTCCCCAGATTATAGGAGGCAAGGGAGGTGAAGGGTTGTGACCAATGGGAGCAAAAAGAGTTCAAGAGATTGTTGTGGTATCTGGGATGATTTGGGATCACAACACCTAAGTCTAGGAGAGTGAATGTGTGTGTGTGTTGCAGGAGATGGGCATGTGAGTCAGTGTTCCAGTGTATGTGTGTGTGTGTGTGTGTGTGTGTGCGCGCGTGCGCGCTGCAGGAGATGGGCATGTGAGTCAGTGTTCCAGTGTATGTGTGTGCGCGCGCGCGCGCTGCAGGAGATGGGCATGTGAGTCAGTGTTCCAGTGTATGTGTGTGCGCGCGCGCGCGCTGCAGGAGATGGGCATGTGAGCCAGTGTTCCAGCTCTTCTCTAGAAAGAACTATGTGACTCTAGGAGGCTGGGATGTTCACATTGCATGATAGCATGCCGGGGATCCAAGTACCTGACTTTTCTCTGCTGTTCCAGGGCAGCCTGTGAACATGGGAGGTGATCTGCAGGAGCCAGAGGCACCAGAAGTGATGTCTGAGGTCTTTCTTCCAGCCTGGGACATGGGGCAAGTGTGTCCAGAGGTCCCTAAGCTCAGGGTTGGGGAAGAGACCACCAGAGTGGGTCCCACTGCTTGTTAATGCCCTGGGCCCTGTCCAATGCCCAGCCCAGCCCACCCTGATACTGCTCCCCTTGCAGCTCCTCTGGACGGGGCTAGAACTAGATGTCACTGGGCAGCTGCACATTCAGGATGAGAAGCTGGCGTCTACCTGTCCAGGCCACCGTCTCAGGCTCCTCCTGCAGCACCACATGCTCAGCAACGTGGATGGTGCTGAGCAGCAGATGCAGCAGCTTCAGCAGTTGTGAAAGGGGCCTCCTGTAAGTCCTTGGGAGTTCAAACAGCTGCTCCCCACAGTCCTGTCCCGCGTCTATCAGCTCCACAACGCTGGCGAGGAACGGGGGCGCTGGGCCCAGGTCTTTGCTCATCTGGCACAGGAAACACTCTGGTACCTGTGCAAGGGTTTCTGCCCCCAGAACCAACCACATGCTCTGGAGCCCTGGGCCTTGATGCTTGACCCTTCTGACTGACCCTCCCCTTCCGTGTGCCTCTGGACTCCAGCATTCTCATGTAGAGCCGGGACTCCCAATTGCACCTGCTGCTTTTCACTGTTCAGTTCTCTGGGCTTGCTTGGATCCCTGGATCTCCACCTCTCTCTGCCCTCCCCGCCTTCTCTTCTGGCCCTGCCTGGCTGACAGCCATGGCTCTGGGTTGCAGGCAACGAGCTGAGGGAAGAGAGAAGGGCTTGTGTGTGTTGGGATCAAGTTGAAAGTATGTTTCAGAGAAGCTGAAAGGAAACTTGCCCCAAGAAAAGAGATCCTAGTAAACCCCTCCACCACCTACCTAGCAGATGGGAGAGGTTCTGTCAACTTGATAAGGATCTTGTAAGTTCTGAGGTGCAGTCTATATGTGAGTGTCCCTTTTACCCCCAACCGAGGGCTTAGGGTCCATGAACCTGTCGGTTTTCTATTTGGACTAGAATAGACTGGACTTTTGGAGATCATGTAAAAGGGTGATCTCTCTCTCTGTGGGTTGCAGTCCTAATTATGTGTGGCACTTCCCATAAAATACTGTTGTGGCTTCCTGGACTTCTGTCCCTCTATGTCAAAACCAGCTCTGTGCAAACCACCCTCGGTAGGAAGGCAGCGTCAGGGCAAGACGGCATCAACTCCTCTCTCCATCCCCACGCCCTTCGGGAAGATGGAATGTGATGCTGCCTTGAGTCCCACACCTCCAGTGCAGTGGGATCTAGCAACAAGAACGAGGTCATCAGTCAAATGGAGAAGAATCAGATCCACTGAAAGGCCAAACAAAACCGAATGGAAACGTGTTAGGTGTGTGGGGCTCACTCAGGCGGATTCCCATGGCCTTGCCCTCCCACGGCCTGACCTAGTCCTGCCCCACTCCGCCCCCACCCCACCAAGGGTGAAATCGGCGGTGTCAGGACAGAGCACAGAACCCCAAGGAGATAGGCGCCGGCGAAGGTCCACTTTATTGGCAACGCCAGCGGCGCTGACCAGGCCGTCATGCGTGCGCGGCAGGAGCTCTGGCCTGGGCCGGGCATGCAAGCTCCTGGGGCGCTCCGGGCTCAGAGTTCTGGAAGCCCAATGCCCGGCGGGCGGGCAGGGATGGGAAAGGCAGGCGCAGCAGGGGCAGCAGCAGGTTCGGGGTCAGGGTCAGGGTAGACCAGGAAGCCGGAGAAGGTGATGTACTTGCCGTGGTTGCTGTAGGCACCGTAGCCGTCGTGGTCGTGGCTGAGCAGCCAGACAGCGTCGCCACGCTGCAGGGCCAGCATCACGCTCTGGCTCTGCATCTCGCGGCGCCTCGATGCGCCGTCATCGTATATCATGGCCTGCACCTCGTCGCGGTTCTTCATCAGCTTCACCGACAGCGTCTTGCGGGGCATCTTGCCCAGCGTGAAGGAGAAGAAGTAGGCGCCGGGCAGGCGGCAGCGGAACACGCCGGCAGCCGCGTCGAAGTCGCCGCCGATGTTGACGAACTCGGTGTCGAAGGCCAGCGGCCGGTGGTGCGGCCCGGGACCCGCGTCCGAGCCCACCAGACTGCGCGTGCGCGCCGCCGAGAAGGCCGAGCGCGGCTCCGGGGGCGCGGGCGGGCCCTGGACAGGCGCGTCGGCGTCGGCGTACACCAGGTAGCCGCTGAAGGTGGCGCCCGGGCTGCCCAGCGCGTACTGAGGCGCGCCGTGCAGCCGCAGCCACACCGTGTCGCCGTAGTCGAGCTGCAGCATGGCGCTCTGGCTGGCCGCACGCCGTGCGCTGGGGCGCCGCTGCTCGTCGAAGGCCAGCGCTTGCACCTCGTCGCGGTTGCGCACCAGCATCACTGACAGGCTCTTATGCGGAGCCTTACCCGCTGTGAAGGAGAAGAAGTAGGCGCCCGGGACACGGCAGCGGAACTGGCCAGTGGCCGCGTCGAAGTCGCCACCGATGTTCACGTACACCTTGTCGAAGGTCACTGCCATCTCCGACGTGCCCTCCCACGGAGTGGTGCGCGCCGCTGAGAAGGCGGAGCGCAGCTCCGATGAGCCCGTGGCTGGGCCCAGAGCCCAGCAGGCTGAAACCAGCAGGCCCAGCAGCAGCAGGGTCAGCATGGTGCCTGGGAGGGAGAGAAAGGAGTTGAGCAGACACCGCGTCTGGACATCCAGCCTTCATGCACAGGGAGGCTTGAATTCTCTTCCCAGCCCCGCCCTTGACTTTCTCCTGTGTTTCCTAACGCACTTAGACTGGGTCAGTGATTCTCAATCTCCAACCAGCCTCAGCGTGACCTGAAGGGCTTGTTCAAACCCACTTTGGTGCTGCTTACCCCTAGATTTCCAGTCACCAGACCTGGAGTCAGAAGCTTTGGTGGCGCTGTGGTTAATGCATTTGGCTGCTTACTGAAAGGTAAGTGGTTTGATCTCCCCCGCAGAGGGTGGCTGCGAATCCAGATATTCTCTATTGTGTTAGGGAGGAAAGGATGAGTCTGGACTAGGGCCTAAAACTTGGCATTTCTAGCAAGATCCCTAGTGAGCCCTAATGGCTTCTTGTTGTTGCTGTGTACCATAGAGTCTGAACCGACCCTTAGCTGATTTCCGGCGGATTTCCAAAGATTGCCCATCTTTCTTCTGTGGAACCACAGGTGGCCTTGAACCGTGTGCCTTTGGAATTGCAGCACATCTTGCCACAAGGCCACCAGAGCTCCTTGGTGGTAAGGAATTATGCTGCCAACCCAAAGGCATGCGATTCTAATCCACCAGCTGCTCCATGGGAGAAAAATAGCCAAGCTCCTCCATGAGATGTACTAGTTCTGAAAACCTGCTGGAGTGTAAGCTATGAGTCACTTCCAGCCAACTGTACACAACGCCAACAGTAATTCTCCAGGTGACGCTGATGCTGCTGGTCCAGTGAGCCTATGTTGAGAGCCTCTGAATTAAGCTAATTATTATTCAGCTTTTTATTTTCATTTGTAAGCACCATACTAAAGTAGATAGAAATTTACAGCTGTCTGCCACAAATATAAGCACAAATGTTCTGTTAAAGGGACCTACAGCCTTATCTGTCAGAGTCATCTTCTTATCTTCCCCATGGCAGCCAGGGGTCTTAGAAACACAGGGACATTGAGGGGGTGCCTCCGAATTTCCCTCAGCCTCCATTCTGTGGCATTACCCTGTGGCTCATCTGAGCTCTTGGCCTGCCCCTCAGACACTGGCTTTCTGTCTTAGCATCCTTAGCTGTGGTTTAAGTCATCATGTGGGCAGGAAAGGGAATAGCTGCCCTCTCACTTAGTTAAAGGTTAACTCCCACCCTGGACCTCTAGACTCCTTAGACCCCTTCAGGCACTGAATGGGTCAGAGCAGCTGATCTTTGAGGTAGCTCCCTCTTCCAGTGAAATCAGAGGAAAAGAGAAGGCACCTCCTTCCTACCTACTTGGAGGCTGGTTACAGAGAGGCTGGGGAGAGCCAAGAGCTGCTAAGGCTGGCGGTGGAGAGCAACAATTCCAGCGGGGTTTTGGCAAACCCGTGGATCAGCACTTTTGTCCCTCAGTGGGGGTGGAGTGGAGAGGACAGACAGTCCTGGGCTCAGGTTCCTGATTCCACCACTTCCATGCTGGGAAACCCTGTGGAAATCCCTTCACTTCTCTGAGCAAGGGCTTGTTCTGTGGAAACGAAGAAGAAACCTGCCTCAGCAGCTTGCTGTGAGGATGCCCTGAGCTATCGAGGTGACCTGGTTTGTGAACAGCAATGCTGCCCGAGTGTGCAAAAGCTTCCACTCTTGGGCCTGATACAAGTGATCTGATAAAGTTCTTGGCATGTGGGGTTAGAGACTCAGTAACTTCTACCCCTGGAAGCTTGGGAAGACACTGCTTGACTCCCAGGAGTCACTGTCCAACTGTGGCTCCAATTCAGAGCTTTGTGCTTCCTGAGACATGGGCTTTGGGACTTGAACACTCAAAGGACAAAACAGGAAAGAAGATGACTTGGAGACAGCCTGAGATGTAGGCTTCCATTAGAGAAACTGTGGGAGTGTGTGTGGATATGTGTCTCCCGGGAGGCTGAGGCTTGCGGACACGGGTCACCAAGTGTAGCTATGCAGACTTGTCCTGTATAATAAGGTCACCAAAGGGTAGGTGGAAAATGAAATCTAGTCCTCATTCTGCTTGCTCAGCTAAGTGGACCTACAGCCTCTTGGGGGAGAATATGCCTTTATAATATTCTCGTGCTGGAGACCTCAAGCTGAACACCGCCCAGAGGAAGTCCCTACAGGAAAGGGGACAGAGGGCATCAGCTAGGGTGAAGATAGTACCTCAAGAATGTCCAGTGCATCCCCTTTTAATAAACTCTTTGGGGCATACCTGATGTTCCAGCAAACCTGCGGGATGGGTACAGATTCTCCCATCTTGTGGATGAGAAAGTGGAGGCCACAGAGGGGAGAGTGTCACCCTTCCCCTCATTCAACACTGAGGCAAGTCTTGAACCCACGTCTTTGAAAATCTAGTGTACTTTCCTCTCTATGACCATACTTCCCTCCTAAACAAAGGTATCCTGGCCAAATTGTGCTGTGTGCCCTGCCTCGGTTTCTCCTGTTGCAAAAATGGAGGGGAAGATAAGGAGTCTTGGAATCCAAGACATAAGAGAATGAAAACCCAGAACAATTCTTTCTTACTCTGTGGCTCCCTTGGCTGGCTTCCCAGGGGGGCATCTGCACACCCCATCCCTCCAATCTCCCTGCTAAGCTTGATGCACCTGACCAGTGCCAGAAGCTCCCACAGTCACCTATTTCCTGGAGACCTGGGTCCTCATCCTTCCCTGTACCCCCTTTCCCTGAGCAGGTCCCACGTGGGAGTCAGTCGGGTGGGCGTCATAGCCCTAGGGAAGGAAATGGCTGTTTCCCAGGAGGGTCTCAAAATAACCATCTTCAAAGAGAAGAAACTGGGACACAGAGAGCCTGGCGCCAGAGAAGGTGCCGACCCAGAGTCCAGGACCGCCCAGTGTACCGAAACAGCAAGGGATCGAGCCCCATCTCCCGCTGCCACCCTGCAAGCAGTCCTGACAGAGTCCCCTCCCACTTCCCCTGAAAGCCCCTCATCCCTCAAGGAGAGAAGCCTCCCCTTTCATGGAAGAAGCTCATGAACCCTTTCTTGTATGACAAATCACCCCCCCAGTAAGGGGGGGCCCAGGCCCTTTCTGTCCCCAGACCTCCTTTACCCGTCCCTTAGGAGTAAAAGCCCTTGAGCCTCTTTCATGAAAATGCGCCCAGGTCCCCCTGGCAGAGACATGGACCCTAGCCCCGCGCCCCCTCCCCGTCTCCGAGGAAGGAGACACCCCGGCTCTGGCTCTGTGACTCCTCGAGCAGCCCTCACCTGGCGGGGGCGGCCGGCAGGCAGGTCGGTGGGTGCCCGCGCTCGGGCTCCGGGGCTTCGGCTGCGCACTGGGCGCCCGCGCTCGGGCTCCGGGACTTCGGCTCCGGCTGCGCACTGGG
>NW_006399939.1:756540-766463 GCF_000299155.1 Elephantulus edwardii | reverse complement strand
GAGACCCCCCGGCCGGGCGCGGGGTAGCTCAGCGCGGGGAGGCGTGGGAGACAGGGACAGACAGCGACAGAGCCGAGGCGGGAGGACAGGCAGAGGAGAGGCGGGAGGGGAGAGGGAGGGGAAGGCGAGGAGTGGGAGGGAGAGGCAGAGGGAGGGGCTCGCCGGGAAAGGGAGCGGAGCGCCGGCCTGGGGGCGCCCACCGTGGCGTTGGGGCCGCACCACGCGGCTGCTCGTGTCCCTATTATTCGCGAGCGCCTGAGAGCTTCAGACTCTGGTCTCCAGAGCAGGCATCATCAATCCAAGTAGGCAGACGGGGAAACTGAGGCCCAGAAGGGACTTAGCAGTCGGAAGGAAGAACAGGGAGTGACCTGGGGCAATCTATCGACCGACCACTCCCCCTCCTGAGTTTGGGGAAAGGAGACTAAAACGCCGGCCTGACTAGTCGTCCGGCTGCAAGGACAGTGGAAGGTGAGATTGTGGATAGGACAGATGTCCAGGCCGATGAGCCTCAGGGGAGGGGGTTTAAGGAAGGGAAGGAGAAATGAGTCAATGTCACCAGCAAAGGACGGGTTTAAAGGGACCCAATTTTTCTTCCACACTCCCAAATCTACAAATGCCCATTGTGGATCAAGAAAGACAAAGGAAAACAAAGACCCCAAACATGGAGGGTCAGCTTGTGGACCCCCTGGAGAGCAAGTAACAGGGAAAGGGAATCCTTGGGGCAAAATGGAGGTTTTAACTACCAGCAAGAAGTGAGAGGGTTTTAAGGAGACAGTGGGAGGAAGGACCCTGGGCAGGGAGGGGCACTAGTCAGGTAAGGACCATAGTACTCACCAGAGGCCCTTTCCCAAGTCCCCACTCAGGACTTACTCCCACCACAAGGAGATGATTCTCTTCATTAGGATTTCCTCCTGACAGCCTGGCGCTCGGTAGAGGTTGAGTGCGTGGAAGGCCTTCGAAGAATCCCATTCTCATTCCACCTGCCACCTCCACCTGCTTCTGATAGATTTGAAAGACCTGGGCTCCTTGCTGGCCCTGATGCTTGGCTGGATCCTCTAGAAAGTAAGAAAACACCATGTGATCTGGAGGGAGCTTTCCTTTTCCAAAGTTCTCAGAATTTCACCAACCACTGTTCCCTTCCTAGGAGGCCAGAGCATTGATCCGGCATAGGTTAGTTTCCTGAAGGTGTGGGTGTGACTGGTTCAGGTGAAAGGAGGTGAATGTGGGAAGGCATGAGTGAAAGCATTTCAGATAGGATAATGGGGGTATTTGGGGGCTTATAACCACCGCCTGGTCCTTATTCAATTACAACTCTCTTCCTTACTAGTTTGAGAGGCTTGAGACACAGGTCTCTTGTGTTTTTTTTTTAGGTAGAGTTGTATTTATTTATTTTTTAAGTTACAATAAAGAAATACTTTTAGTTCTTTGAACTGTCTCGCCACATAATTCTAACACTTTAATGTTTTTTAAATTTCTGTTTTACATAAATGGGGACTACCTATCGGGTGGTAACCTGCTGCTGCTCTATTTCATGTCTTAATGAATATTTTATGAGAGTTTGGTAAGAATATAAAAACCCAAATAGTTATCAGTGATACCTCAAACAACAAAATGTTGAGCAAGAAATGTTCTCAACTGACCAATCACTGTCTTCCATACTTTTGAAAAACTTCATTTTTATTTACAAATGGAATGTAAAATTTAGAACCCATAAAATCTGTACTATAACAGGTATTCAGATGACCTTATTTAAGGTAAAAGGGTCTTTCCTCCCTTTTTAAGTTTCTAAGGTGCAGAGATACCAGGATATCACTTCATAATAATTTACTAAGTAAGTATCTACCTCTGAATTTCTGGTATGGACACTAATTCCATACATTTATCAGTATTGTTCAAAATAAATGTTGTTTATTCTTTAATGGAAAAAAGCCATTAATATTCAAATGAAGAAATTACATTAAAAAACCACATTTAAGAAACAGCCTCAAAGAATATTCAAGCAGCAGTTAGAGGGATGGTAAAAAAGTTTCAACAAAACCATCCGTTATTTTCCCAAAATATTATTAGAATACAATCCAATTCACTAACTACAGTAATTCATAGAATTCTTCAATGTTTTCTTGAGATGCAAAAGTTCCCTGCTGCAGTGTTTTCAAATGACCAAGTGCTACTTCCTGGTAAAAGGCCACTGGTAGATCCATATGATTAAGAACACTCCTTCACTGCTGAAAAAATCCGCTCCCAAGAAAAGAAAACTGAATTTTATGCTGCATGTGTCACAGCTCATCCTTCCCTAAGTCATCAAGCTCCACATCACTGAGATGAATATCATCTTCCACAGGAAGCTCACCATCTTTGCCATCCCAAGGCTCTATAGAACTTATTTTAGGGAAAGCTCCACCTCCTACAGGTGCTGTAGATCCACGCCCAAAAGAAAGCTCCCTGAGAAACTCATTAATGCCCTGCTCACTGAAAGATCCTTTAAGAAGAGCAAATTTCATCTTGCGAGCATTAATGGCTGCCATGGCAGGGTATCCGAACCCCCCAATTCCCAGCGCGCTCTCAAGTTAATTCTGGGCTCCAGCTTCTGCCCCCAGTCACCCCTACATTTTCTTTTTGTATTTGTCTGCCAACTTCAGAAAAACATGCAAATAAGAATTTCAGCCTGCAGCTCCAGTGTCAAGAATATGGGGCAACACAGCCACTACACAGAGCTGGTGATCTTCACATGTCTTCTTGGCAATGTCTTCATTAATTATCTCAAGCAGCTCAGGAGGTGAGGCATTATCAGAAAACAAATCTAAGGCTCGTGAAACTATGTTGGATTTTGTCCGACCACCATCATAATCCACAGGAGACTCGCCTTTCTGAAAGATCTTGATTGTTGGAAATCCTCTAATTCCCTACCGCTGGGACAGAAGCTGATTGGCACTGGCATCTACAGCTGCTAGTTTCACTTTTCCTTTTGTTTGCTCTTTGACCCCTGTAGCTGCAGCAGCCCATTCAGGTTCTAGGTTTTTGCAATGTCCACACCAAGGAGCGTAAAACTCAATCATCCAAACATCATCACTACCAAGGACATTCTTATCAAAGGTGTCATCGGTCAGTTCAATCACGTCTTTCTTACTTGAACTCTTACTTCTGCCTTGTTTTCCAGAACTATATCCACTCTTTTCTCCAAGGCGGTCCTTGACGAGCTGCCGGACGGCACTGACAGCAGAGTCTAAAATGGCTTCAGCAGTTCTGCCACCCTGATAATCCTCAGGTCTGTTTTTGTCGGATCCAAAAATCTTGATGGTAGGAAATCCCTGAACACCGTACTGGCCTCCAATGGACTGATGTTTGTCTGCATCAACTGCACCAGCTTTCACAGTGCCTTTTAATGCCGTTGCTACTTTCTTCCATTCTGGTGTTAATCTTTGGCAGTGGCCACACCATGGAGCATAGAATTCTACAAGCCACAAGCTGTCACTCTGAATAACTTCTCGGTTAAAATTTGATGGAATTAATTCAATCACATCATCACTAGAAGAATATAGACCATTCACTGCTAGAAAGAAGGTACAGCTCACCAGACCGAGCACTAGGCGAGCCATGCTGAGCACCCCGGGCCTCTGTCCCGCTCCGGTCTGCCGCTGCTTGAGCTCTGACACAGGTCTCTTGTGAGGCCCCCGGAAGCCTGCTGGATGAGTAGAGCCGTGCTACATGGCAGGAGGTGGGAGGGGCAGCCGCAATCCTTCTGTGTCTGGTCTGCACCAGAGGGTGGTATTGTCCTCTTGAAGGTATGATTCCAATAGAGAGGAGAAGGGAGATCCTCCAGGAAGAATGATTAAACCCCAGTGGGGGCCTGGCTCTGACCTGCAGCCAGCTGACCCTGTCCTGGGTCCACAGAAAGAACTTTCACTGAAGAAGCCAGTTCAGAAGATGGAGGCAGATAATGGTGAGTTTCACTGGGGGATTACAGTGTAGGAGGGAAAGGATATGGAAGAAGAAGACGTGTACGCTGGCGGTTGCATAGGGCAGGCTAAGGCCTTGAGGAGGGATCGGAATGTAAGGTAGGAAGAGGTGGTACAGAGAAGAGAACCCCAGGTTTGGTTGTAACTCCTGCCTTATTCTGTCACCACAATTATCATTTCACAAATGGTTGGTAATCTATCATCTGTAGATTTTACTTCCCTTCCTGTATTCTCTTCACTGTTCTTCTTAGCAACACCCCCTAATTATGTCATCTGTACCTAAATCCTAACATACTCTGGACATGTTGTCAGGAGAGGCCAGTTCCTAGTGGGGGACATCATCTCAGAAAAGTGAAAAAGTGTAAGACCCTCTCAACAAGATGAATTAACACAGCAAAGTCAGTGAGGAGGGTGAAGGATTGGGCTCTTTTGTTCTGTTGGACATGGAGTCACAATGAGTCAAAACTGACTTGATGGCACCTGACAGCACCCAAATCCTGTCTCAGGCTCCACTTTCTGCTTTTGAGTAAACCCAAATTAAGACACAGAACAATCTTGTGTCTGACACTACGTGTCTTAGTTATCCAGCGCAGCTTTAACAGAATACCACCAGTGGATGGCTTTCACAAATAGAAATTTGTTTTCTCACAGTTTGTTGTCGTTAGGTGCTGTTGGGTCAAGTACAGCTCATAGCAACTCAACAGAGAAATCAGAACCTTGCCCTATCCTGAGCTATCCTCCAGGTAGAAGGCTAGGAATCTGCATTCAGAGTGCTACCTCTGAGAGAACGCTTTGTCAGCTTGAAGGAAGGTCCTTATTTACTTTGAACTTTTATGGACCCAGAGTTTATTGGAGGTCTCAGTTTGCCTTGGCATCAGTTTTCCTCTGGTTCTGGAAGGTTCTACAGGCAGGAACCCTGGACCCAAATGATACGGTACGTACCCTCCACTCTTGACTCTTTTTTTTGTGTGTGGTAATCAGGTCCTCCTCTGCTCTGTTCTCTCTCCTTTTACCACTTGGAAGATAAAGGCAATGTAAATCATACCCCAGAGGAACTTCTTTTAATTGAATCAGGGCTATGACCTGAGTAGGGGTGTTGCATCTCACCCTAAAGGCCTCACAAATGACTGACGGGCACAGCAAGTGTGAGGGATGATTACACTATTAAACAATTGTCAATTTACATCATTATATAATGATCAAAACAATGAGAATCATGGCCCAGCAAGTTGATGAAACATAATCCATGACACTGTTAAGTCTTTTCACAATCTATTACCTGATTTCTTTTTCTCAACATTTTCTGAGTTAGATAATTAACCCAACCCATCTGTAAATGAAGTGAGGATTCAAACCCATACCAGTCAGGCCCGGAAACACAGTCCTTAGCCACTATGTTCTGCAGACTTTCTAATTCTCTGACCCTCTCTGGGCCTCATTTTCTCATCTGTAAAATAAGGGATGATCTTGAAGAGAGGCCTGTATCTGTCTTGTTTCTCTTGCGGCTAGGCATGACCGAGGAGATTGTAAACAGGCATCAGTAGGAGACAAAGTTCTTTAAAGGACTGACTTAGCTGGGAGACCTACTCTTTGTTCCCTCCCTCCCTCCTCTCACCCCTCTTCCTGGATTGTGGATCTCAAGGCTGATGGTTTAGTTGCCACTTCGGGATAAGAGGCAACTTGGGACAACATTGGTGTATTCTAAGGCACAATGCTATGTAGCCACTCAGGAAGTAACCAAAATGAATGCGTCCTAGATTCTGTTCTCCAGGAGCTAATCATATGGTGAGGTAGCAAACTGTGAACATAAAGAACCATAAGAAGGGGGAAACAGCAGCACCTCAAGAACAGAACTAGGGGGTATGGAAGTGCTGAGAGGGAGAAATGTGAACTGGAGGAATCAAGGAAGAAGTTATAGAGAATGCGATTTCTAAATGATGGTGAGTACTGACATAGCGAGGTAGAGGAGTTGGAATGAGCGGCTGGAATACAGTCAAAGGTAAGAGTATGAATGTGGGGCTAACTGCCTCCCTGAATATCTATCTCCTTTGTCATGAGACCAGAAGAATGAGATGGTGCCCGGCTATCAGTACTGAACATTCTGATCAAAGAGTCTGCAGATGAATCCTGCTCAAAAGGGGGGAAATGAAGGACAAAATTTTAAATTCTCACAGAATCTAGTCTTTCTGGAGCCCCTGAGATTGAATGAACTTCCAAAACTATTGCCTTAAAATAATATTTAATTTTTAAATTCATTCATTGTTGCACATTTTCCTCCCTTCCCTTATCTTAGTACACTTTGTCGTGCACCTCTTGTTCCTGATTGTGGTTTGAGATATTTAATCCTTAAATTAAAAAAAAAAAAAATCACCTAACCACTGGCTCCTCAAGAGAAAGGTGAGCAGTCTCCGCCTGTGTGATTTACAGCCTCCAAAATCCCACTGAAAGGTCTACAATGAGTCAGTTCCAACTTGAAAGCAATGAGTTTTAGGTTTTGTTTTGTTTTCTTTTTTTAAGTCTTAAAACAATAGTCTAGCTTACTAGTAGAGAAGGTCTGCCTTGAGCATTGTCCTTTTTTGTACTCTGCTTATAAGGGGTCAGATTGAAACAAGCAAGTGGGCAGATTGAATAGGGACTTTAGGAGTCCGTGTTAATGGAGGAGGCACAACTCAGAAAAGGAGCGTGAGAATGGTTGCACAACTGGAAGAATGCAATTGTGTCGCTGAATGGTACGTGTAGACACTGTCATATTGGTGTATGTTTTGGTGTGCTTATTAACACAATAAAATAAAATAACATATAGATAATATACACACACTGTAGTGAGTAGACTGGTTGTTCAGAATGGCTTTCTTAGCCATTGGCTTTGACTTTTGACACGTGATTGGTTGTTATGTTGTTATGTGCTGTCAAGTCAGAGCCAGTTCATAGCTGACCCCCCCCCCAGTGGGCTTTCAGAGGCAGTTAATTTTATGGAGGAGATTGCCCATCTTTCCTCCACAGAGCAGCTGGTGGACTCGAACTCCTTTGGCAGGTTAACGCTTTACCACTACACCACCAGAGCTTCCTACGTGAGTGGGTGTTGTTGTTAGGGTGTGGAGTCTAATATGACTGACCTCTGAACAGCTGACCTGAACACTTGTCTCCCAATCTCAGATACACTCAAGCCCATTGCCACAATCACTGTGTCAACCACCTGTTTGAGGGTCTTCCTCTCTTTCACCTCCCCTCCATCTTTCCAAACACCATGTCTTTCTATGCTAATGTGAATGAGGTAAATGTCTCCTTTGCACGGGAACATGCAAATATGGTGTGTCGACTACAAATGAGGGGATTGGTTGGTTTTCGTCATCCCAAAGGTTTAAATCAAGCAGGCTCAGAGGCAGCAACTTTGCTGCTATTAAGAAAGAAGCAGTGATGAATGAAACCCAGTGTAAGTGAATTACTATATGAATACCAATTCATAAAAGAAGAAGCAGAGAGTGTAGCACTCACTCTTTGGGGCCAGAGATTCTTGCGCGTGATGAACCAAGACCAGTAGGGGCAGGAGCAACAAAGTTGGTGGACACGCAGCCAGCAGCGTGAGATGAGACAGAGCTGAACTGGACTGCTGCCCCACAGAGCCAGAGCTGAAGACCTCTGCCCAGGCTGACTGGAGGGCTGTGGGGAGACACCATAATGGCCAGTACTAAAAGAACTGCAACACTAGCCCAAAGCCTTGAGGCTGAAAGTCGTAAGGTCTGTGGGCACACCTGGGATGTTGTTTTGATCCAAGAATTGTATCCAGTTTCCAAGTTGAATTGTAGGCTGACCTCCCTAATAAATCCCATCATTGTACATGGTCTGTGTGGTAATTGAGTGGATTAGTGGACCAGTACTGGTGCAGTCGGGCCCTGGGAGGGACAGTGGGTGCTAGAACTGACAGAAGATGGTGTTGGAGTGTTGGGGCATGTCTGACCTCATGGAATCAGTTTTATGCACCTGCACTATTTTTTCACACACACACACCCACACACACCCTAAGTTTTAAAGGTTCTTAGGTATTGTTGAATCAGTATGACTCATAGTGACCCTAGGAATGACAGTTCTGAACCCTGTCTTACCCTGTGCCAACCTCATCATTTCTGACACACTTGAGCCCATGGCTGCAGTCACTGTATCAATCCATCTGGTTAAGGGTCTTCTCTTTCCCCGATCCTCTACCTTTCCAAGCATGATGTTGCTCTCTAAGGAGAAGGCCCTCCTAACAACATGCCCAAAGTATGAGAGACGAAGCTCTGTCATCTTTGCCTCCAAGGAGTAATTTAGCTGCATTTCCCCCCCCCCAAGACATCTCTCTTTGTTCTTTTGCCAGTCTGTAGGATATTCAGTATTCTTCTCCAACACCATAGCTCAATTTTAAAGATAAGAGTATGAAAATGGGGTGGGAGTGGCATAGGATTTGAGGAGCAAATTGTCCATGGTTTCATGCTGAACAGAAGAGTCTGTGGATTGACGTAATGGTAGGTAAGGTGGGTGTGGCTTAAATGCTGAGCTAAGCAGTTTAGTTAATCCTGCAGTGAAGGAGAGAGGTGGGCAGTATTTTAAGATTACCATAATTTACACAAACAATGTGCATTTACTTGTTTTTCCCACTGCGAGACCCCTTTGCAGTTAGACTCCCGTGAGTGCTATACACATTATGTGAGCATGGAATCTATTTACGTGCGTGCCTTCCATGTAAAAAAAAGCCCAAAAATGGTATTCTGGCTGCAGAATGAAAGACAGACAGGACAGGGGGGAGGCAGGGAAAGGCCTGGGGGTCAGCAGGAGAATCCTGTGTCCTAATGAGTCTGGACTGGGCAGGGGCAGTAAGAAAGCAAAGAGACAGTTGGCAGAGACACGAGAGCAGAGAATTGGAGGCTGACAGGGAGGGCACACCCGCAAACTCACAATTTAATTAGCTTCCTGGTTTGCCAGTGGATTACAGAGGAATTAGCAGAGCTCAGAGTCTAGGGAGCTTGCTGGGAGTAGAGGGGAAGTTAATGAGAAAGACAACAACATGCCCCAGGGAGAAACGAAAGAGGAGGATTCATTAGCCAAGCAGAGATGCTGGCAGGAGAAACAGATGTCAGGGTGAGGAGTTGGCTTGTCGTAGAGATCTTGACCCTCCAGGGGAGCGGGCAATTAGGGCTCCTGGGTAGGGCTGCTGGCCCCGCTGGCCATAGTTCTAATGCCTGTGAGGGCTTGGTATCTGGTAGGTACGGGGAGGCTGAGAGCGGCTGTGAGCATGACATTCCTTAACTCCTTGGTGTCCCTTTTCCCAGAAGGCCTATATGTCCCACACTACTAGCTCTCTTAGAAAGCAGAACTGAATCCCCTAAGGCCTTTCTGCAGATGGGGAGCTGGAGACCTGGGGCAGGGGTTACCTGATCATGCCCCCATATGGTGCTGTATTTCCCAACAATGACTGTACCTCCTATCCCACATTCTCTTCTTACAAGGTGACTTTGACATACTTCTTTAGGAGGAGGACTTAGGTTAGGTCTTGAAAGGTGACTGGTTTTCTTGAAATTCTCATGAGAAGCGGGTGCCAGCCCACGCCACCTAGAAAGGCCTCATACAAATGCTGTGGCTAAACAGCCTAGTAGTTTGCTTCTTCCTCCAATCCTGATGCCACATTCGTCCTCATAGAGTCCAGACTCCCAGATAATCTGTTCTGCATAAAGATTGAAAAGATATGGAGATAGGACACATCCTTGGTGCACATCCTCCCCAATTTTGAACCATGCAGTGTTTATTTGCTCTGTTCTGACAACTGACACAACTTTGCTTGCTGAAACTGAGGAGGACTTGAAGCACTTGCTGCAGAAGGTCAAGAACTGCAGCCTTCAATATGGATTGAAGCACAACATCAAGAAAACAAAGATTCTCACCACTGGGTTGATTGGCAGCATCGTGATAGATGGTGAAGAGATTGAGATTGTT
>NW_006399939.1:754424-756085 GCF_000299155.1 Elephantulus edwardii | reverse complement strand
ATGAGATGGATTGATTCAATGACTGAGGTAATGGGGGTGGTGTGTCTGAGACAGTGAGGTTGGCACAGGACAGAGCAGGGTTCATGGCTGTTGTACATAGTGTCACTATGAATCTCAGGTGACTCGACAGCATATAACAACAAACAACAACATAGTTTGCAAAATCTGGTAGCCTAGTGGCAAGAAGCTGCATTGCAATCCTGAAGGCTTGTCGTTTGAGGGCACTAGCTTCTCTGCAGGGGAAGGATGGGCTGTCGTCTCCCATGTGATTAACTGTCTCTGAAAAACCTGCCAGAAAAATAAGCTATGTGTTGGTTTCAACTCCATGGTACACAACAACAACCTAGTTTGTAGGGCCCACTGCAAAACTTATTAAGGATTTCAAGACTGAGACAACAGAGCCCCAACCCAAGAATTCTTCTAAGCAAGGACCTTGGGCAGTGGCATAAAATTGTGTGGCCATGGAGCTGGCTCCTGGTGAGGTCCCGTCAGATGTCCTGCATTGACTGCAGTGAGTGAGGAAGCTTTTGAGATGACTCCAGCCTCACCTAGCTGAATCCGGTATGCTTCTAGGTCCATAGGTTAGAAATGGCTGTTGCTGTTTTAAGTTATGTGGTGGTTTTCAAGCAGCAAGAGATAGTAGGAACACTGGGAGAACCAGACAGGTTAAAACTGGACAGAGATGTGGGGCAGTTGCCCAATTTCTCCCCAAAGTCAGGCTCATCCTCAGCTTTGCTGCAAGTATCCTTAACCCGTGTTAGCAGAGGAGAGCAGAGGCACAAATAACGCAGACTGTGAGGAGACACTGACTAGAATCCTGTACGTTAACACGCTCCTTATTCTAGCTACACTACGTGGTAGACAAATAGGTCCAAAGTCAACAATTTCTCTAAAGCAAGTATTTTTCTAAAGCAAAAATTAGAAAATAAAGGGACAGGGAAAAGCAATATAGAACTCATTTCTGTCAAGTAAGAACCAACTTGTAACTGACCCTTCAGTGAGTTTCTGAGGCCCTAAGTCTCAGTTGGTGGATTTGAACTTCCTGTCTTGGGGTTGGCAGTGAAACTCCTTAAGAACTAGGCTTCCAGAGCTCCCAGTTGTTACTGTAAAGTTGAAACTGACCCATAGCTGACCCTCTAGGGACTGGGTTTTCAGAGGCAGTAAATTACAGGAGAAGAGATAGCCCATCTTTCCCCCCAGAGAGCAGCTCGTAAGTTCAAACTTCATGCCTTTGTGTTGGCAGCACAATTCCTTACCACTAAGCCACCAGAGCTGCCTAGAGCGATGGCAAAAAAACAGAAACCAAACCAAACCTCATTGCTGTCAAATTGGAACTGACTCATAGCTGACCCTTCAGCAGGTTTTCAGAGGCTGTAAATCTCAAGGGAGGAGGTTGTCCATCTTTCTCTGGAGGAGCAGCTGTTGTATCTGAACCACCTGCCTTTGAGTTGGCAGCACAACTCTTTACCCACTAGGACAAAAGAACACAATTAAAGAGAGGGTTGGCACACGGTGAAAGAAATGGAACTAATGTCACTGAACAGCTTGTGTAGAACTTGTCAAATAGGAACCCAGCATGCTGAGTAAACATTCACTAAAAACACAAGAAAATATTGGTGGTGGTTGTTGTTAAGTGCCTTCAAGTCACCTGTGACTCATAG
>NW_006399939.1:745935-754073 GCF_000299155.1 Elephantulus edwardii | reverse complement strand
CAAGTGATTGCAAAGACCATGGTCTGTATCATGCGCACCTTAGTCCCTAGACTGACATCATTATGATTTTGCACTTTGGGGAGGTCCCTGACAGCAGACTTTCCCAATGCAAGTCATCTTTTGATTTCCTGACTGCTGGTGCCAAGAGTGTTGATTGTAGAACCAACCAAGCTGAAATTACTAAAAACTTCAGTCTCCATCTATCATGATGCTGCCAATCAGCCCAGAGGTGAGAATCTTTGTCTTCTTATTGTTGAGCTTCAATCCATATTGAAGGCTGCAGTCCTTGACCTTCTGCAGCAAACGCTGCCCTCCTCAGTTTCAGCAAGCAGGGTTGTATCATCTACATGTCACAGGTTGTAAGTGAGTGCTCCTCCAATCTTGATACCACAGTCCTCTTCATAAAGTCCAGCTTCCTGGATGAGCTGTTCCATATATAGAATGAAAAGGTATAGAGACAGGATGCATCCCTGACATGCTCCTTTCCCAATTTTGAATGACGTAGCGTTTCCTTGTTCTGTTCTGAGGATTGCTTCCTGGTCTGTATATGTTGTTGTTGTTGTTAAGTGCTGTTGAGTCTCAGATGACTCATAGCGACCCTATGAATGAAAGTCCTGGACACCTCCTGTATATCTTTTGTCCTTTTTCCAGGTTCATAGGATTTCCGAAGGCAAGCTATTGTGGAAGTGGATGCCACTTCTGCTTCCAAGGGTCTATATATAAGTTTCACAAAAGCAGAATCAAGTATTCTGGGATTCCCATTCTCCTTAAGGTTAGTCACAATTTATTGTATCCACACAGTTTCCCATCATAATTTTAAAAGTTGGTGGAAGAAGACATTCTCATCTGTGAGCTGGGATAGTGGTGGCAGTGGCCCTGGCAGAGGACAGCGGGTAGGTTAGCAGGAGCTTCGGGGGTGGGGGAGACAGATCCCAGAAAAGAGGGAGTGAGATGGCAAAGGAAGTGGGTAAAGGGGAGGACCCTTGTGTCACCGACCACCCGACTACGGTCGTGACAAGAAACTCAAGGGGTTTCTTGGTGAAGAGCAGGTGAGGGACGAAGTCGGCGAAAATGAGAGTCTGCACACCAGGATGATGTAGAGAGCTCTGATTTATTATGCTAAAAGCTTGCTTTTTATACATTTAAACTTGTTTAAACTTGACTTATAGCCAACATTTTGTGATTACAAAACTCACATAAGATTTTAACAAAAAGAAAATATTTTCTATTACTAAATAATAGCATCGGCTATTAAACATTCTTTGAACAAGAAACACAATGACCTTATGTTGGTCATCTGCTAGACAATGGTTAATGGTTTACATTTCACTTCCTTTCCTCTCCTACTTTGTGTCACTGTATTTTAGCCACCTTTGTTTTTGCCTTTGTACTCATATTTGTACTGTACCTAACGAATCTTAACATCTATTTTCTTACACTCTGGACCATTCCTATGTTTAACAATAGTTTTTGCAACTTGTCATAAGATTTTAATTTGTTTTTTGTTTGGCAATGTGCACTAAGGTGGACGACTTCCTTTAACTTGTTTTTACCAAGTTAATTTGTAATATTCAATTCTTTTTCCTTGGAATACAAAACGTCTGTATAAGGAAGAGGTACTGGTGTTGGAGTTGGCAGGACATATGGTCCTTTATAAGTACTTTCTTCCCACCACCTATTATTTATCTGGTAATATTTCCTATCTCTTAAAGAGACCTTTACTTTTAGAGAAGTTTGTCTTTTGAGTCTTTTCTTAAACCTCTCTGTTTTATTCTCATTAACTATGACTTTCTGCTGTTGAAACTAGTCTAAACTTTCTCCTATTATACAATTACATTACTAAATATGAGTTGCAAGTATCACAAAAGAGGAATTAGATACATACTCAAAGATCATATTCAAAATTATACTTTTAAGAGCAATCTCAATTTCTTTTATATTTTCAGCTTGTTTGTTATCATTTCCAGGAACATCAAATGGTTCCTGATTAAAGACTTTAATTAAATCTTTATCCCAGTTCTGGTGAAGTTCCCCTGATTTTTCCCCAGAAACTCCCATTCTTATCCTAGAAGCAACTTAATTTCCAGAGGTTTCCCAGGATTACGAAGACCCATCTGTAACAAATATCCAGGCATCAGCCCACTCACAAGCACAGGGCTTGCAAGGTTCCCTCTTATGCTATCCTTGAGGTCAGAGACCCCGTACAGGCACGGACGACCCATTTTGTCACACAGGCGTCGTGGCCAGAGAGGACAGCGAGGCGGGTGTGGCACCCTTGTGCAGAGCGGAGGCGTCCAAAGCCTAGTCCATCTCTGTACTGGGGACCTGGGAGGATTGGGAGGAAAGAATAGATTCAGTCTGAGTGAAAGGACAAATATTCTACTTTGGACATTCAGATCAAACTAGATTTTAAGGTCCTTCTTGTCGTTGTTATGTGCTATCGAGTCAACTACAACTCATAGCAACCCTATGCACAATAGCCCTGAACCCTGCTCTCTCCTGAGCCATTCTCACTGCCTCTGACACACCTGCCCTCATTATCTCAGTTATTTGTGCTCAGCTGCTAACCTAAGTTGAGCCTGCCATATGGTGGTGCAGAAGAAAGGCCTGGCGACCTGCACCATAAAGACTATAGTGAAGGACACCCATGGAGCAGCTCCACCTTGTTATATTGGGGTCACTGTGACTTGTAATCAACTCAAGGCTATGGGTTTTCTTTCTTTGTGTGCCTTTGGATTTTAAGAATAGGGAATCAGAGTTAATATTTTAACTCGGTTGAAAAAAATAATTTTATATATTAGTATTAACTTAGAGGACCCTGGTAGACTCGTCTGTAGGGAGCTGTGCTGTTAACCTCTCTGGAGGTTTGAAACCACCAGTAGTTTCCAAAGAGATAGTTGGGCTGTCTCCTCCCAAGACACTTACAGCCTTGGAAGCCCAATGGAAGGTCAGCTGTCAGTTGGTTCCGGCTTAGCAAAGAGTTTGAGTAGAAAGTAATTATGCAGAAAAAGATTTGAGTGGCCAGCTGTCAGGATGTTTACAGAGTTACAGTATTTCCAGGGAGCTCTGGGGCCCTAATGGATAGAGAATTTGCACTGCCAACCCAAAGGCGTGCTTCCACTAACTTCTCCATGGCAGAAGGGCAAGAAACCAGTGATTTCTGGCCTCTGAAAACCCACTGGAAGATCAGCTGTGAGTCAGTTCTGACTTGATGGCAATGAATTGAATTACGTCTTGTTTACCAATACAATGAGTTTGAGATGATAGATTCTGAAATGACATTTGTTTTCTGTACATATGTTTCTATTTTTCACACTTTAATAACTATTTGTTACTTTCACTTGAAGAGTAACTTAACTTTGCTATTTCATCCACATTGCATTTGAAGAGAAATAGATATTATAATTTCTTATAAGCATATCAAAAGAATGGAACAGAATGTAAAATTCAGAAATAGATGCAAATACGGATTATGATTAGAATATTATTGTGCAAATGTCATTTTAAATCAGAAAGGAAAAAAGAAATACTTTAATAGATCATGTGGGAACAACTAGGTAGCCATCTGGTAAGGAAAAAAGAAATTATATCCATATATAACATTTGTTATACCAAAACAAATACTTAACAGATCGAGTATTATTAAAGTTTTATAAGATGTGCATCAGGACTGTATGCTTTCTCCATACCTATGCAATCTGTATGCTGAGCAAATCATTCAAGAAGCTGGACTACAGGAAGAATGTGGCATTAGAATCGGAGGACAATTCATCGGCCTTATGCAGATGACAAAACTTGCAGAAAGTGAAGACGACTTGCAGCACTTGATGCAAAAGATACACTACAGACTTCAGTATGGGTCACATCTCAACATCAAGAAGACAGAAATCCTCACCCCAGAGCCAGTAGGCAACAGATGGAGAAAAGATGGGAATTGTCAACTACTTCGTCTTACTTGGATCCCAAAAGAACAACTACAACTGCAGTCAAGAATTCAGAGGACCTGCTGCCTTAGGGAAATCAGCCGCCAGGGACCTCTGCAAAATGCTGAAGGGCAACAGTATCAGTTTAAAGACAAAAGTGCACTTGATCCAAACCAAAGTATTTTCAGTTGCTTCCTATGTATCTGAAAGTTGGACAAAGAATAAGGAAGACCTGGGGAGAACTGATATCTTTATTTTGTGGTGTTGGCACAAAGTAATGAATATATATCATGACTGGAAGCAGGAGTGGCACCTACTTCTTAAATAACATGCATCTGGCAACTCTATGAACTTTGAAAAATGTCGATAGTTGTAGAGGGTCTTCAGGCCTTTTGTTCACAGGGTCGCCAGGCAATCAACAACAACAACAAAAATCATGAGCTACCAAAAGAACAAGCAAATCGGTCTTGCAGGGGGTGCAACAAGAGTATTTCTTAGAGGAAAGGATGGTGGAACTTCATCTCACTTATTTTGGGCATTCCCCCCCCCCCCAGGAGGAACCAGTTTTTGGAGAGAGACCTGCGGAGAGAGGTAGAGAATCAAAAAAGGGGGGGGGAAGAAGAAGAGAGAGAGGAAAGCCCTCAATGAGTTGGACTGACAGGGATCACAGAGACCTTGAGAATTCGTGAGGATGATGCAGGATGGCTCAGCATTCAGATCTGTTGTTCATAGGGTTGTTATGTTGTTGTGCTGTCGAGTTGCCTGTGACTCATAGTGACCTTGTGTATGACAGCTCTGAACCCTGCCCTATCCTGAACCAGTCTCACTGTCTCCAATGCCCACTTAATCCCATTTCCCCAATTATCGCATCAATTCATTTCACCCAGGGTCTTTCTGTCCTGCACTGTCCTTCCACCTTTCCCAGCATGATATCCTTCTCCAAGAACTGGTCCCTCTGGCCACATATCCAAAGTGTGTGAGATGGAGCTTCAAAATCCTTGCCTCCCAGGAGAAACTTGGTTTCACCCTCTCCAAGATAGACCTGTTTGTTCTCCTGGTGGTCCATGGTATGTTCAATACTCTTCTCCAGCACCACAACTCAAAGACATCAGTTCTTCTATCATTCTTAGTCATTGTCAAGCTCTCTAATGCATAGCATGTAATTGCCTAGACCATCAAGTCTCCATGAGGCATAGTCCATTCAATGGCACTTAACAACCATGGCAATGCAAAGAAATCAAGTGGTAACTTTTTTTTAAAATTTAAAAGTGAAGAAGGACTTTGGAGTATGATGGAGAGCTCACTCATTGAGTCCATTTGATCCCAGTAGCGGTTCTCCCTTTGGTTTCTGAGCTGTGCATTTTTACAGGAGCTGCTGCTCAGCCTTCTCCGTTGGAACAACCGGAGGATCCACCCTGCCGGGAGCTCCTGGCCTTTCAGTGAGGTTAGCAGTGCAGCAGACGATTTTATCATCCTTCCATGTGAGACTCGTCATTTATTTACATGACAAAAATTGTCAGAAACAAAATAAAAAGACAAACTGAAAATTGGAAAACATATTTGCAACTCATATCACAATGAGGAAAATGTCTTTAATGTATAAAGAGCTCTAAGAAAAAGATAAGTCAATTAAAATGTGTGAAAAATAGAAACTTAAAAAATACAAAGAACTATTAAATTTGATATTGTTGAGTGGATTCTGACTCTGAGAGACCTCTTTGTTGTTTATGTGCTGTCGAGATGCCTGCAACTCGCAGTGAGCCTATGTACAACAGCTCTAAAGCCTGTCCTGTCCTGAGTCAGGCTCACTGTCTCTGACCACCTACCCCCATTACCCCAGTCACTGTGTCAGTTCATCTCATCTGGGGTCTTCTTTGCCTGCGTTGTCCCTCCATCCTTTCAAGCATGATGTCCTTCTCCAAGGATACATCTCTCCTGGCCAAGTGCCTAAAGTATGTGAGACCGAGTTTCAAAATCCTTGCCTCCAGAGAGCAACCTGGTTTCACCCTCTCCAGGACAGACCTGTTTGTTCTCTTTGCAGCATTGTATGTTCAATACTCTGAGTAAAACTGCCCCATAGGATTTATAGGACTATAAAAGGGAGCCACTTGGTGCTATACTGAGTAATGTGTAGGGTTGCTGACAGAAATGTTGGCAGTTTACCGGTTATTCCATGAGAGAAAGATGGGAAGTTTTCTCCTGTAACAATTTATAGCCTCAGGAATCTGATGAAGAGTCTCCAGAAGTCACATCAATGGTAGTGGTAAAGACTAAAGCCTTAAGGGAGCTCTGGTGGCCTAGTGGCAAGAAGCTGCAACTACAATCCCAGAGGTGAACGGTTCGAATCCACCAGATGCTCTCCCGGGGAAGGAGGAGCAATCTCCTCCTGTACCAGTCAGATCTGATTTGATGGTACACACACACAAAAATAATAAAATAAAATTTAAAAAAAGACTAAAGCCTTTAAAGTGTTTAAAAGGAATATAGGACTAGGTATTATTTTCAAGACAAGATTACAGAAAAAGAAATGCACATGGATTGTATAACAATGAAAGATTTTTTTTTCTTCAAAGAGACAAACTAACTGGGGAGGGGGGTGTGGAGTGGGCTGGGAGGAAACTGTGCAACAATGAATGAATGGAGGGAAAGATAATGGAAAGAATATGCTGTAAAAAACATGTTTAATTAAAATATCATTAATTAAAAAATAAAAAAGACTAAAGCTTTTAGCCTTCCTTCATGGAGTGACTGATGGTTTTGAACTACAGACTGTTCAGTTTGCAGCCAACCACCTAACCAAGGCTCCTTAAATAAATCTTAGAATGAGAAAATTATAATACCATGCCAATATTTTTGACCTGTCATATTACAAATGATCAGCAAGATTTAGAATACATTGTATTGGGCCGGATGTGGAGAGTAATATACTGTTGGTGAGAGAGTAAATTGGTACATTTGACTAATAGCTACCTAATTTTAAAATACGCATGCCCTTTAATTCAGTAACTCCACTTCCTGAAAAGATACTCTTGCTACATGCCCACAGGTTTGAAATGACATACATTCCAAGTTTTTAATTGCAGCATTGTTTTAAATAGCATGGTAGTACAAATAATATACATGTTGAGCAAAAGGACTGATTAAATCAATTAGGGTACATATATGCAGAGTATTGGACTGCCAAGAGAACAAACAGGTTTATCCTGGGAAGGGTGAAACCAGGCTGCTCCTTGGAGGCAAGGATTTTGAAGCTCTGTCTCACATACTTTGGGCATGTGGCCAGGTGGGACTATCCTTGGAGAAGGGCATCTTGCTTGGAAGGGTAGAGGGACAGCGCAGGCAGGAAGACCCCCAAAGAGGTGGATTGGTACAGCAATGGGTAATAGTTAATAGGTGTGTTAGAGACAATGAGACTGGCTCAGGATATAGCAGAGTTCAAAGCTATTGTACAAAGATCACTATGAGTTGCAGGGGACTCGATGGGACATAACAACATATGCAACAGAATACTGTGAGAGCTCTGGTGGCCTAGTGGTAAGAAGTTGCACTGGCAACTGGCAGATGATTCAAATCCACCATCTCTTCTGCTGGAGAAAGATGGGCAGTCTCTTTCCTTCTGATTTACAGTCTCTGATAATCCATTCAAAGGTCAGCTATGAGTTGGTTCTGACTCAATAGCACTTAATAATGACATGTTGTTGTTAAGTGCCATTGAGTCATAGACGACTCCTAGCGACCCTATGAATGAAAGACCTGAACACTTGTATAACTTTCATCCTTTCTCCACATTCATAGAGTTTTTGGAGGCAAGCTATTTTGGAAGTGGATGCCACTCCTGCTTCCAAGCTTGTTTTAATCAGGGAGCTCCACCAAACACTGTCCACCATGGGTAACCATTATTGTATTTGACACATCAGTGTTACAGTGTTTAGGATCACAGTAACCATGAATTACCTCTGTACAGCAAATCAACAGACCAGTGCTATACCACCTAGAAGACTGTTGGACCAAAAACAATTAAAACCAGGCCTGAGGGCTGCAGATTAAAATCACCCACCTAACTGGATGAAATATGTTTACGGCATTGAAGTCTATGGGGGAGAGAATAGTCTAAAAGTACTATATTTTAGGGCATTATTTTTATCATAGGAGTATGCAATGAGGGTTGCAGAGTGGATTATATTTGGGGGTAGGGGGTGGAGTTTGGGGAGGTGC
>NW_006399939.1:699946-742690 GCF_000299155.1 Elephantulus edwardii | reverse complement strand
GAGGGACGGGTCCTTGGAGAGGGACATCATGCTTGGGAGGGTGGAGGGACAGCGCAGGAGGGGAAGACCCTCTATGAGATGGATTGATTTGGTGACTGGGGTAAACGGGATGGGTGTGTCAGAGGCGGTGTGGTTGGCGCAGGATAGAGCAGGGTTTAGGGCTGTTGTGCATAGGGTCGCTATGAGTCAGAAACGACTGCACATAACAACAACAACAACAACAACATCTAAAATTAAGAAAGGACAGGGCACTATCTTTTCAAAGAGCTGCACCATTCCTAATGAGACATATTCAGTCTGAGAGCCGCTGAAAGCTTTTTTTCCACCCCCTACCCCCAATGTCAGGCTGAACTCCATCCTGTGCTTGTGCTGATTAAAAAAAATCTAAGCACAGACCTTTCCACTTACTTCTATTACATTTCCTCCTGCTGAGTTCAACCTGCTGTTTCGAGATATTTTAGAATCTTTAGTTTCCTCTCAACCCTGGTGCTGCCAGCAAATATGGCAGCGATGGCAGCGTAAATGCAGGGCCTGGCACTGGGCTTGTCAGGTTTACAGCAGTTGAAGGTGGTGTGGTGAGACACAGAGGACAGGCAGTCCTTGGAGTGTGAACCTGCTCACTTCTTAAACCTGCCTTTAAATAGGATTTGTGTGCAATTGAAACACATACATTAGCTTTTTATTTAACACAATGAATTAAATATTTGGTATATAGTTTTCCATGCATAAAAACCATTAAGCAAACACTTCCAGGTACTCAAAAATGTCTTTAACACAATAGTGTCATCATGGTAATAATGTTTATATGAGCACTGCAAAATAGTTCTTATTATGTACCACTGCATGTACCTCAACATTTTACTATAACAGACTTGGCTGTACATTTAAGTACAATGGGAATTGGTTCTCCACTACCGGTTTTAAGTCACACTTTCCTAACTCAAAAATTGCCTACAGCCAACTTGGACTACAAATCCACCTTGCCGGGCAGTTTCTAAAATCTCTATTTTCCCACTTGTCTCCTTAATCGTGAGGCATTTGATGTCCTTCTGAAAACAAGGGCAGTTCCTAAGGGCCCAGAAAGAAAATAACAAATAGAAGGTATCTAATAGTATATCATGTGAGATGGAAACTGAATTAAAGAAAAAATCAGAAAAAAATGAATAAATAGTAAGAATGTTACTGTTCTAACCTATCCAGTAGCACCACCAAGACAGACCTGGTAACTGGCGTCAATAAAGACTACAGAAAAAACCCCGACAGAGCTCAAATTTACTCTGTAATGAGTGAGTCACAAACCGCTGGACAGCACTGGGGTTTTGTTCTTTATTGTTACCATTACTTGTCATCTTCAGTGAATGTGTATTTCGTTTTCTGCCCACCCCACTGCTATCAAGTCATTCAAAAGGACCCTGTAGGGCACAGTAGAACTGCCCATAGCATCTCCAAAGCTGTGAAATTTGAAATGACTGGAGTGGGTGAGCTCTGGTGGCCTAGTGGCAAGAAGCTGCACTGCAATCCCAGAGGTGCATGGTTCAAATTCACCAGATGCTCTGCTGGAGAAGGAGGAACAATAGCCTCCTGTACCAGTCAGATCCGATTTGATGGTACACACACACACACACACAAAATGACTGGTAGGTTTGAACCACAAGTCTTTTGCTTTACACCTTAATACTTTTACCCAAAGCCACCAGGGCTTCCTTGATTCCTCCCCAGTACTCTTACAAATACACATCTTAATATTACATTCAGGATTATAACTTGAGGAGAATTCAACTGAAATGCACCAACTTGAATTTTTCAGAACCTCCCACTGCCTCTTTTTTGAAGCCTCACTGCTTGATTCAGAGTAGACCTGCCTCATAGGGTTTCAAGGGCTGTAAATGTTTACAAGAGCGGACAGCCTCACCCTGGGACTTGCAACTTAGTTTAAATGGCTGGCTGTTTAGATGTTTTGATTTTTCATCTTCTGTTTGGGGTTCCAATTGCCTCCAGATGATGTTTTATTCTTTCTACCTGAGAAATACTCTCCTCAGAGAGAAGGAAGAAAATAGGGTTGAGTATTTGGTTTTCTCTCTGACAAATGCTAACCTGACAACTTCGTTTCCAAGTCACAGTACTGTCCTCCCCTTGGTCCTCTTGCTCTGAATGGAAGTAGGGCTGCACCCTTTTCATATCTCAGCTTCTCAGACATCAACCCTTCCTTCCAGCTTTTATATCTAACCTTTTCATTTCTGAGCTTATCAGAGAGCTCTGTTGACTCACGCTGGTTCCTTAAGCTTTCCCCCTTTTTTCTTGCACAGGTATTTTCTGCAAAGGGGTGCCCTAATTTTCCTATTTCAGTGCCTCCTGTCTCGTTTGCACTATATTCCCATTTCAAATCTCTACACTTGGGATCCTAAATGTGCCGTCATTTTCCCAAGTGATTTTAGAGCTATGCAGTCATCTATTCCTTCTGTGTCCAAATGCCCTTCCTTCTTCTCAATGTCCCTTTCTCCTGCGCCACCTCAACAGCGCCAAGCCATTCTCTCCCACAGCCGGGGCGTGGGGGTGGGGGGAAGGCTGGGGAGTATGTCTTTGGTAGATTTTACTTCCCACTGAGAGGAAATTGTCATGGTAGTGGCTGTCAGGACGGCTAGGCAGCAGGAAATGCACCCTCACAGACATGGATGGCTTCAAAGCGCGCATCTCCCTCTCTCCGTGTCCGCCTGCCCCGCCCACGCTGCCAGCATCGCTGATGCGCTTAATGCAGTCGAGTCCATTCTGGTTCATCGTGCCCTCCTGTGGTACATAGGGGAACAGCAGTAGAGGGGTTTTAAAAAGTGTGTGGTTGTGTGTGTGTGTACACCAACAAATCGGATCTGACTGGTACAGGAGGAGATTGCCCCTCCTTCTCCAGCAGAGCATCTGGTGGATTCAAACTGCGTACCTCTGGGATTGCAGTGCATCTTCCTGCCACTAGGCCCCCAAAGCTCCCCGTATAGGGCTTTTTTAAAAAATGTACTTTTCCCATTTTCCAAGATCTACTAACAATCTGCATTATGCAGATGACACAACCCTGCTTGCTGAAACTGAGGAGGACCTGAAACGCTTGTTGCAGAGGGTCAAGGACTGCAACCTTCAGTATGGATTGAGGCTCAATGTCAAGAAGACTAAAAGATTCTCACCACTGGACCAATTGGCAACATCAGGATGGATGGTGAAGAGATTGAGATTGTTAACAACTTTAGTTTGCTTGGCTCCACGGTCAACACTCTTGGCACCAGTAGCCAGGAAATTAAAAGATGTATTGCAATGGGAAAGTCTGCTGTTAGGGACCTCTTCAGGGTACTGAAGAGCAATGGTGTCCCTCTAGAGACTAAGGTGCGTCTGATACTGGCCATGGTCTTTGCAATCACTTGTTATGCATCAGGGAGTTGGACAATGACTAGGGAGGACAGGAAAATTGATGCCTTTGAGCTGTGGTTGGTGCTGGAGAAGAGTATTGAATGTACCATGGACTGCCCGGAAAACAGATTCATCCTTGAGAGGGTTAAACTGGGCGGCTCCCTGGAGGCAAGGATTCTGGGGCTTCGTCTGACATATGTTGGACATGTTGTAAGGAGGGAATGGTCCTTGGAGAGGGACATCATGCTTGGGAGGGTGGCAGGATGGCGCAGGAGGGGAAGGCCCTCTATGAGGTGGATTGATTCAGTGACTGGGGTAATCAGACAGTGCAATTGGCACAGGATAGAGCAGGGTTTAGGGCTGTTGTACATAGGGTCACTATGAGTCGCAAGTGACTTGATGGCACATAACAACTTTTCCCATTGTTTTATAACTTGAATTACAATTGATTCACATAATTATGTAATCAAACCCTTATTGTACATTGCTTTTTCCGTCACCAGCTTGCCTGTTTATTTTTTCTCCCATCTTCCTCCGTTGTGAACCCTCCTTTGATCCTTTTTTAACCCAAGTTTGACTCTGTGCAAACCTTTTCACATTAGCAGCTTTACAGTATAATTGGCAATCTCCTCATTATTTACTGTTTCTGAAAACCTGCTGGAGGGTCAAGCTATGGCTTGGTTCCGACTTGATGGTACACATTTAACACTGTAATTGTCCTTTTGTGACTGATTTATGCCATTCAGTGTAATTGGTTCTAGATTCATCCACGTTGGGCGCTGCTTCACAAATCCTTGAGCATTTTTTGGTGACTTATAACACTCCAATGTGTGAATGTGCCGGTTTCTTTAGTCACTCATCCATTAATGGACACTTGGGTTATTTCTAGTCCTTTATTATTATAAATACTACTGCAATAAAAATTGTTCTGAGCATGTCAGCTTGTACTTCCTTAGTTCTTTGGGTTATATACCTAGTAGTGGGATTGCTGCATCAAAAGGTACTTCCCCAACTTTCTAAGGAGATGTCAAATTACTTTCCACAGTAGCTGCTACCATTTTACATTCCCACCAAGCGGTGCATGAGCGTTCCAATCCCTCCACAACCAGCAGCTGTTTCTGACTGGCTTATTGAACATTAATATTTTTGTTGGGTGAGATGGTATCGCATCGCTTTGATTTGCTTCTTAAGGTTTTCTTGATGGACTCTTGACCAAAGCATATTGTCCAGCTGTTTCTTTGTAGATGGGTAGTATGCTGAGGTGGAAGGTGTGTAGGGTTTGGAGTCAAATCTATCAAAGCTGGAATCCTAGCCCTTACCGCTTACCAGCAAGTTGTTTTAATTCCTGAGCTTGATGTTTTCTCACCTGGAATGTGGCTATATTCTCTGAATCATGGGGTGATTAACTGAGCACATGGGTCTAATAAGTACCTTGTGCACAGAAGGTTTCAGGAAACATTAACCCCTTTGTTGACTCAGGCTCACGGATGTTCATGCTGTCATTTCTTGGTGGACTGTCTTGTTTTCTTCCTCTTTCTATCCAAGCTGTTTCCTTTGTATGTGGGATAGTGGTTTGTTTTTTTTAGTGAATCTACTTTTTGACAAGCCACACTCCACCATATTGGAAAATTGTCCAGTCCAATGTATCAGGTTCTAGTGGGGCTGATCCTGCCCCCCTACCTTTTGACAGGGCCTATGCCTTAGGTCAGGGTGGAAATACAGTGCTCCAAACCCTAGACACACCAAATAGTATACAGACGGATGTTACTACCCTGAGTTCTTGGGGGATTTTTTCCCTGGAGATCCCTGAAGTGGTATTTGCTTTCTCTGCAAATACCAAAAGTCACATGAATATGGCTACCAGTAGGGCCTTGTGGAGAGAGCAAGTATTGAGTGGGACACCAAGCTGAGGGGAGGGGACAGTGAGTACAATGCCGTTTTAATCACTGGAAAGTGATTAACCACCAGCTGTTCGTTACAGTAACCCTGGTGGCACAGTGAATCCCTGAACCAAAAAATTGATGTTTCCAATCCACCATTCTGTGGGAGGAAGTCGTAGCAGTATGCTTCTGGAAAGCTTTGTAACCTTGGAAATGAAATGGGGCAGTTTGCTATACTCCATCCTACAGGGTTGCTATGAGTTGACTCAAGTGCTGGGTTGAGTTGGGTTTCTATTGCTTGAGTTGGCTTGAAAGAACCTTAATATTCCTTTTCTTGACTAAAAGTCCATTGAAGTTGGCCTTCTGCGTCTGCAACCACAATATGCCATGTTGATCAAATCGTGGGCTCCCTTGTGAGTTTTCCGTTTAATTTCTTGTTAAAACCTGTTTCTGTTTTTGTAGAGCAAACTCACTATGTGTGCACAGCACAGTAGGCATCCCATCCTGCTGATTTGCAGACCCAGGTTTCAGCCCTGACTTGGGTCATTAGTTGGTCTTGGGCAAACCAGTTAACCTTTCCTGAGCCTCACTTTTCTATTTTAAAAGGGGCTGATATTTTGCGTATATGCTCACTTTATAAACTAGTGATAATGTATTTACAGAGAGAAGAGATAGTAGGCCCTAAATAAATAACCTAGAAAACAATACAAGAATAAAAATTAGCATCCTATTATAAGGCAGGAGGTACATTATCCCATAATCTTTTATTCTGTATAGTTATAGCCTTCAAGTCATGCACGACTCATAGCGACCCTTTGAACGAAAGGCCTGAAGCCTTTCTATAACTCTCGACATTTTATCAATGTTCATAGTTTCTGAAGGCATGTTGTTTAGGAAGCGGATGCCACTCCTTCTGTAGCCTATGCTTTCCCACCTATATTTTTCATACGTCCGAGTTACCCCTCTTACCTCATGGACTCCTGGTTAATCATGGTCTTGACCAAGGAGAGACTGGGAGCTTTAAGAGGCTCCTGGAAAGGATGGAAGGCGAGGGGGTGGACAAGAATATGAAAGCTTGAGAGAAGAGATGGAATTAGCTGAGTTTAAAACATTTGTGACAGCAGAACTTTACACCCACTTTCTATTTATAAATCTCCCCATTTCTCAGCCTGGCTCCTCTGAGCAAGGGCTCGATGGGAGTGAACAGATGCAGCGAGCAATCTGGGAGGAGCAGCAGCTCTGCGTGGCTGCTCTCAGGGGGCGAGGGTCCCAGGTTCACAGTCGTTAGGAAAATAAACCTTTTGTTCTTTTCTTCTATATACACAATACAATGATTTTTAATAGGTTCACAGGGTTCTACAACCATTAATTCAATCAGTTTTAAGGCATTATTTCCCCATTTAATCCTCAGCCCTAGGCAACCATTAATTCTGAGTTTTCAGGGACAGTAACATACAGTAAGGGAATGATCTCAATATTACTAAAGAAAAGACGAATCCCAGAGGTGCACGGTTCGAATCCACCAGATGCTCTGCCGGGGAAGGAGGGGCAATCTCCTCCTGTACCAGTCAGATCTGATTTGACAGTACACGCACACAAAAATAATAAAAAAATAAAAAAAAAATTTAAAGAAAAGACGGGGAGATAGAGGAGGAGGAACAAAAATCACTATTATGGAGAGGGAGTGGGGAAAGCTTTATTATATCGTAACTTGTTTGGGGTTGGTTTTTTTCCTTTTGTTAAATTTTTATACTGGGTTATTTCTAAAGTTCGTATACATTGTTTTTCACACAAGCCTTTTGTTCCTGGCAGGACGTTGTGTAGGCAGAGAGGTCACGGGCACCCTCGATGACCCGGTCCTGCAGCAGGGCTCCAGCTTACTCTACTGCTCTCTGCCCTGCACTGGGGCCAGAAGACAAGATAAAGAGCCGCTGCACCAGCTGAGCAGAGACCCGAGCAGGTGGGGATGGAAGCGAGAGGGCCAATTCCAGGGCACTGAGACTCAGCAGTGACTTCCTGGAAGTGGAGGGAGGAGCATGCCAGGCTCAGCCACCTCCAGGGAGTTTATAGTGTGGGAGACAGTGATACACTGAATACAATTTCTGAATCCAGGTAGCAGAGCAGGCTTGAGAGAGGAGATGTCACTCCACCTGAGGCCGCTGAAGGGCATTCCGGTGGATACACATGGGAGACACTGGGCACTCATCCCCTCAACACATTCTCTAACCCGTGCCAGTCGTTATTCAGGGCACTCAGGATACAAGGGATATGCAGCTTCCAAAGGGTTGAGGAGAATCAAGAAGCTTTTGCCTTCACTGGCTTTATTATGCGTTGGCTTCTAGTGGGATTCCGCTCATCATAGCCGACTCTCCAGCAGGCTTCTGGAGGCTGGACACCGCCCAGGAGACTGCCCATCCACCTGCCACCAAGCAGCTCATGGGTTTGAGCCTTTTGGCTGAGTTGACTACAACTCCAGATCCAGCATGCCACCAGAACTCCCTTCCCTATCCTGTCCAAATAATTGTCTAGATATCCAAACGATGCCCTTCCTTTCCAATTCTCTTTATGTGTGTGTACCATCAAATCGGATCTGAAGGTCCCTCCTTCTCCAGCAGAGTATCTGATGCTTTTGAACCGTGTACCTCTGGGATTGCAGTGCAGCTTCTTGCCACTAGGCCACCAGAGCCCCCTTCCTTTCCAATTCTTATATTTCCAGTCATTAGTTACACATGGTCGGATGCTCACTGTGAGCCAGGCACCCTCCATGTACTTAATCATGATTTCTGTTTTAGAGATGAAGAGCCCAAGGCTCAAGTGATCAAGGAACCAGCCCAAAGTCCTAGGCAGGTGGCAGCGGAGCTGGGAAATGGCCCTGACGGCTTGCTCTGCCCCCATTCCTCCATCATGCCTTCCTGTATTGTCTCCGACTGGATGCACGCCAACATTGACTTCTCGTGGGATAAATCACCTTGAGTGCCAGCAGGAACAGAAATACCCTCTAGTCATCCATGAACAGATCAGAACTTTGCCCTGTCCTGGGCAAGGCTGGCCCGCTTACGCCCCTTGTTAGGATCACTGTCACTCCACCAGGTCACTGGTCTTCCTCTGACCCTTCACCTTTCCCAGCATGATATCCTCTTCCAAGGACTGGCCCTCCTGACAAAACGCCTCATCTATGCAAGACGGGTTCACCGTCCTTGTCTCTGAGGAGCTCTGCACTTGCACTTTGTCCCAGACTTGTCCGTTCTTTTGGTAGTCCTTGGCACATGTGGTGCTCTCAAACACATTTTTTTTTTTAACACAATTCAAAGGCAGAGATTCTGCTTCCGTTTTCCTTATTCAATGTTCAACTTTGACTGCACTGGAAGCAACTGAAAAAGACCACGGCTTCCATCAGACACGCCTTTGCCTTTAAACTGACATGCCTGCTCTCTAGTTCCACATTGGGCTTTGTTCAACCAAACACTCCCAGCTTCTTCTGTCATACTGCGCCCTCCCCTCATTGGACAGTGAGCTCCACAGAGGAAAGGGGAGACGGCTGGCTGAGTCTTCCTCAGCTACTAGAAGGCTACACAGGCCGTGTTCATCATCTTCAACAGGGGAGATGGCTCTTTGAGTCCTCCTCAGCTACTAGAAGGCTATGCAGGCCATATTCATTGTTTCCAAGTGTGGCCCCCACAGGGGCAGCGGAAAGCCTGAGGTACGGAATTCAATCCAGCAGGCGGTCGGAAGGGAGGCTCGGGGCCTCTGCTTCAGTTTCCACCCTCCTTTTGTTCCCAAAGGTTATTCTCACCAGTCTTTTCAAAGCCAGGTGGCCAGGGCCCTGGACTGGAGAGAATGCCAAAGAAGGTGCAATTGCAGTTCTGGTTCTTGTCCTTATCTAACCTCTGGCTTTCCAAGTAAGGTGGGAAATAAGCTGAAATACCTAATGGATTTTCCATGGAAATAAGGAGTTACGAGAGAATAGTCTGTTCTCTTGGCTGCCTCAGTGACACAGGTTGGTGCTGGAAGTTTCTCTCACCTATTGCGCCATCTCGGAGACCTTGGAAGACGGCAAAGTCTGTGGAATCATCTGTTCTTTCAGACAGCCGCACATCTGGGCCACGTTTTTCCCTCTCCCTCCCATTTGCCTTATTTCTTTTAGAAGTGCTCTCCTCTAGCTGTGTTTTTTTGGGTATTGTACCCATCTGAATGTTGGGAAAGAATTTCCTTTTAGGGTTGGAATGAACTGGTTCTAGGCCAACTGTCGTTTTACTGCCAAATCTGCCTACCTTGTCCCACAGGACCCATTTATAAGGCCAGGACAACATGGCCTCTCAGGGACTGTCATGTCCACAGGCCCTCAGGGGTGACAGTAGTCTAGAAGCCAGATGTGGAAGAGACCGCCCAGCCAGGGCGAAGCAGCTGCCACAGGCCTATCCAGCACCAAATGGATAAAGAAGCTGGTTTGTATAAAAATCATGTGGGAGGAAAACATCCTCAGTTGCTTTAGAAAATGAGTTCTCTTCTTAATCTGGGTGCGGATGCCTGAGGGAGCTCTAGTGGTAAGAGGCCACCAGCTGCTCTGCGGGAGAAGGGCGGGCAATCCCCTCCTGGGCCATTTACACCTCTGAAAACTCACTACAGGCTTGGCACACCAATTCAATGGCACACAACAAAAACGTCATGTCTGAGGCAGCACATTTTTTAAGTGGTAAAAGAATGTTCATCTAGAGCTTTCCCTGCCAGGCAACAATCAAATGCCGACTCTTCAAGCAGAAGAGCAAATAAAATGAGGATCAGTGGGGATGTCACGTGTCATACAGATCTTTACACCAAAATGTCTCTGAAGATAAAATATTAAATCTTTGTGTTAAAAAAAAAAGATCCCAAAGACAGACATTATGATGGTAATAAGGGAAGCAGCCTGAGTGAAACCATCCAACCTGCAGGCTTTTTCTAGAAGCACCCAGGCGAGGTGATGACACGCAGACTGGCCGGAAACGGTAACCTCCAGACACCAGACTAGCAGTACTTTCTAGAAAGAAATCCTTACAGAAATTGAGTCCCACATCTGCATAAACCATCACAACAGCCGATGGAAATAATTTCTATTTCAGCTGCTTTACACATTTGTCATTCTGCAACTGTCCTCCTTTAAAGCCCAGCTCTCCTGCGTGGGAGGCCTATCTCCACCGTGGCTTAGGGACTGACTATGCTGGTGCACCGGCTGCTTCTCAGTGGTCTGCACTCTCCAACAGTCAGCCATGGGCTTTGAATTTCATAAACCAGACTTTGGACCCAGCTCTGAAATGATGTATTGATCGAATGTTTCTAAAATGGGCACCTCAGAGCTGAGAATTCACTGATATGGTGAGGCTGGTAGTCAATGCTTTCTTCCTGCTCCCTTGGCTCTTACACAGCTTTGCTGTACAGCTTACTAATCTCTGAACTTGAATGGCCCATTTTCCTGTAAAGCACAGAGAGGAAGTACCAGTTTTTAACTCAGGGGAAGAAATTCTGTATGAACTTCAAACTTGGATGTAGTTTCCATTTTCTCATTTACCCAGTAATTCCATGCTAAGTCCTCATCTAGCTGGGCAGCCCGGCAAGGAGTTTACAAATTCTTATAATAAAAATTTCTGCTGAGAGAGGAAAAGAAGACACTTCTGGAACAGGAAATTGCTGCAGAACCAAACTGTGTGTATAACATTTTTTGGTTTTTTTATCATAGTATTTTCACAACTAGCCAAGAAATTCTCATTTTTTCTTCACAGTTGCAGTGGCCATCACATTTCCAAGGCGAGTATTCCTGGGAACTGAGCCCAGCATCACTAATGCACACCATTTGTCCAGCTCTTTGGCTCAGTGGAGCCTGGGTTTACATTATTTATGGAGTTGTTTTATATTATCTGACATGTGTACTCTAAGAGCACGTATCTGTACGTACGAGCCTCTGAACAAGCGTCTAGTGTCTGATGTTGTTAGGTGCCGCTGCATGTCCATGTAGAATGGAATGAAACCTTGCCTGTTCCTCCACCAACTTCATCATCTGCTGCGCTGAAGTCCTTCACTGTCACCACTGTGTCAACCAATCTCACTCAGAGTCTTTCCCTTTATGCTGATCCTCTCCTTTACCACAAAGGAAAATTACGTTAATAGCTTAAACGTAAATTTTACAGAGAATTAGAAGTACCGGGCCCCTACTGGATTTAAAGCTTGGATGTATTAAGATTAAAATAACACGTGTTACTGGATGTGACTCACATCAGGTAACAATTTACAACAAAGGACTGGACTGATCCTTGGTAAGTAACCCCAGCCTCCCTATTTCCCCAGACAGAAAACCCAGACTCAGGCGCCTCCCTGTGGAAGACTCATCACCACAGTCAAGCGTGCCTCTCAGTGGGGCCCAGGCAGGCGTGAGTACGCAGAAGCCACAGCATAAACATGGCACATTTTCCTAGATCATCTTTACTTGAAGATTTTTTTTTTCTGGGGAAAAAAAATGTAGATAATGCAAAACATTTTCATATTAAAACAAATGCAGAGAATATTGAATAAAATATAAAACTGACGTTACTCTTTGAGATACAGTAAGTGACATGACAGACATTTCAAGCTGAGCCACCTGGCTTCAGGCTGCATTCCTGAACCTGGGGGAGGGCGGGGGCCTGCATGCTCGCTCTCCCTGCGTCTCTACTGCTCAGAGGGAGAAGTCTGACAAGCAAGCGGCAGATGAAGTGCTTACACAGTTGGCAATGTCCCAGGGATTATTTAAACAAGGGAAACTGCTTTTAGAGGCCTGAGTAAATAAAAGTTTAAGCTTAAGTTTTATGGCCCCCACCCCCACCCCGTGATTTCTTCTTCCCATAAAGGCGTGTTAACATGCCTAACTGAGGGTTTGACGTGCCAGGTGGTCCAACCCTACAACCTTGTGGGCATCAGTCCACGCTGCTGGCTTTGGGCCCGCAAGAGCACGTTCCGAGGGTGCCATTAGGGTGAAAAGCAAACTACTCATCTTCCCTAACAACAAAAAAACCAAACAAGACACGCAAGAGCGAACTTAACATAGAAAGAACTGTGTGGTGGTGTAATTTAGGGACTGGCAAAGACTGAGCTTTCTTAGGAAAGGGGATTACTGCTGCATTGTTGGCTTTTCATACTTTATATGAAAACAAGAACTTCTTTTAGAAAAAGAAAAGTCATGACACTTTCTTTCCAAATCTGTGCGTTCTCTATAATCTTTTCTTCAAGTCTGATCAAACTACTCAAAGTGAACATCTATACAGGCACACTCCACGTAAGCGGCAGACTTCAGAGGCCGCCTGGGAGAAAGGAATGCTTAACTTCTTAGGCAGTTTGTCGTACTAACGGCTTAGGTTTTATAGAATCATTTCTATTTCTTCTTGGGATTCTACTCTTCATTTTATAAAATCTTAGTGGAGACTCAAATCACATGACAACCATGTTGGTACCTGAAGGGAAATGAAACTTTGTCTAAAAAAAGGTTACGTCTGAAGCAAAAAGGTCCCATTTCAGAGTAACTAAAGGGGGGGGGAATCTCAGCGGTAAATTCTGTTTTGTTGGAAAAAAGAAAAAAGGCAGACATCAAACACCTCCATTTTCCCAAGATTAAATGATTATTTAAAAAAAGCGCGCCACACTGTATAGAAATCAGCATTCTCTCCCATAATTCTGTGCATCTGGGACTAAAGAAATGTCACTGTCCCTGCCCCACATCTTCAAATTAACATTCTCAGGTCACAACAGTAAGTCTTCCCAAAGGGGACCTTCCGGAAAAACAAGCTATTTCCTCGGCTCATATTTCCCTGGGGGGAAAAAAAAGAACATGAATAAATGAAATACTGCATGAAGAAGAGATCAGTCAGTTCAAACCAGCAGAGTGAAATTCAACTGGACACATTTTTAGGAGACATGAGGAGAGTGATCAGGACAAGCCTGGGCCCAACCCCACAGAGCAGGGATTTGTGTTCTGACTCAAATGTCAGAATCCAAGGATTCTGTGCTGTCACGGCACTAACAAAGTGTGATTTTGCCTCCTGGCTCAGGCAAGAAGGCTTGACATGGAGTATGGCTCTGTCACTTGCTAGCTGGGGCAATCAATAGACCTCAGGAACCTAAAGTAAAATCCAGTTCGTGCTAGCTTTTATTTTTTAATGAAATGATCATTTGTTGCAGGAGTACTTTTCTGGCTCACCTGGATACAGCCTGTGTGGGTAACACACTTGGAATTACCTTGCCTGCTCTAAGCTGGTTTCTTATATGGGAAGTTGCTTGCCTGAGGATTACATGAGCTCTTAGCCTAACACTCGTCATATAATAAATGCTCAGTCAAGATCTACTACTCTTTTAAGAACTTAGGAGGAACCCTGCAGGTAGATGATTAAGCACTGGGCTGAAAATAAACAGGTTGGTGGTTTGAGCCCACCAGCTGCTTCATGGGACAAAGATGAGGCCGTTACTTCCAGAAAGATTTCTAGTCTTAGAAACTTGACAGGGCAGTTCTACTCCATCCTAAAGGCCACTGTGAGTTGGGATGGACTTGATGGCAGTGGGTAAGCACTAGCAGGACCAATGTGCCCCGGGGAAGGTGCACTGATTCCCTAAGAGGAGCAGGGAAATAAAGGCCATTTTTCCTTTCAAGGGAGAAGCACATCAAGAGATCGTGTAATACAGAGTCTGGCACTCGGAAGGCCAGTGTCAGGACAGCACTGAAACCCTGCTCTAGCCGGGCTCGCAGAGGGGAGCGCAAGACACACCATCAGAACAAATGCAGCCGCAGCGGCAGTGCCTTTTCGCTCAGAGCCCAGCTGGGGAGGCCTGGGCTCTGTGAACAAAGCCTTTCTCATCTGCAACACCAGAGCTATACGAATGCAACAAAGGGCTTTTTTTATTCTTTTTTTCCCCGGATAACTTTAAAAAGTGCTTCCCACTCAAAAACAGCTTGAAACTGATGGTAGGTCACTTAAAATGATTCTGTGCTAAATTTAGCAAACAGGCCATCCATTATTTTAGGTCTATTAACACTTTGCTTGGATTGATCTAAACCTTCTGGTTGCAAACAATATACCTCATTGTAGTAAGGAATAGAAGGAAACCTGTGAGAACCCATCTCGGGTGGGGCTGCTTTGTTTTGCTGGTTTCCCACCATTGATTAAGTGCAGCTTTATCACCTTCCTTTTACCTTGTATTAGAAGGATCTCTGATGGTTCTAATCCACCAGCAACTCTGAGGGAGAAGGTGGGAAATCTCCCACTGCCATTCACAGCCTCAGAACACTGTGACAGTCATAAATAAACAATTCCTTACTTCTCAGCTTCCTTATCTAAGCTGTGTGGAAATATTTAAATACTCAGGAGACTCTGAGCAATTGAAAAAAAAAGGAAGCTAGGGGGTGGAAGCAGTGAAAAAGTCTGAAATGAAGATCATCATTTTAACAACCAAGGTAACTGTAGCCTAACTGCAATTTGAATGGGGTGACTCAAAGGACTTCTAGGTCACATCTGGCCTCTTTACATTATTTTTTCCGTTGCTGCCTAAGCACTACATTTTATTACTATGCCAGAAAAATTCAGTTGAGGCAGCGTACAGGGGACAGGAGCTGGCAGCTAAGGGCTGACCCACAAAGAATCCCACTGAAACCTGGGTTTCTAGTGACATTATTTAAGAAATTAAATGGAAGGGAGCTCTGGTGGCCTATTGGCAAGAAGCTGCACTGCAATCCCAGAAGTATGTGGTTTGAATCCACCAAATGCTCTGCTGGAGGAGGGGCAATCTCCTCCTGTACCAGTCAGATCTGATTTGACAGTACACATACAAAATAATAAAATAAAATTAAAAAAAAAAAAGAAATTAAATGGGAACAAACCCAGACAAAATGAAAAGGAGAAATACCTCTTTCTGTAGGATGGACCAACAATCTATCCAAGAAGTATATACTGGAGCATAAGGAGGGGAGCCGCCAGCAAGCCTGAAAGAGGAAAAATGCTTAGTTACTCAAAACAGTCTCGGCCGCACTCGTTGCCCCCTGACAGTGGCATCTGCAGCTCGCTTCAAGATGGCCACCTGGCTTACATTCATTTTCTGCTGAACAATTTTTAACTTTCATTGTCTTTTCCGCCTGCCTCGATCGCCTCTCGCTGGCTGCTTTTTCTGGAATCGTTTATCAAGCAAAAATGCATCGAACAACAAGAATCAAAATCACTGAGCTAAATCCCCACCTGATGTGTGTGCTTTGTGGAGGGTACTTCATTGATGCCACCACCATAAGAGAATGTCTACATTCCTTCTGGAAAACATGTATTTGTCCATTACCTGGAGACCAGCAAGTATTGTCCTATCTGTGATGTCCAAGTTCACAAAACCAGACCACTACTGAACGTAAAACTCTTCAAGTCATTGTATACAAATTAGTTCCAGGACTCTTCAAATATGAAATGAAGAGGCGGGGGGGATTTTTTAATGCAGCTCATCCTACCGCAGATGCTGCCAATGGGTCTAATGAAGATAGAGGAGAAGTTGCAGATGAAGATAATTATAACTGATGATGAGATAATAAGCTTATCTATTGAATTCTTTGACCAGAGCAGATTGGATCTGAAAATAAAGATAAAGAGAAATCTAGGAAGAAGTAAATGATAAAAGATATTTACCATGCCCAGCAGCAATGACTGTGATGCACCTAAGAAAATTTCTCAGAAGTAAAATGGAGATACCTAATACTTTGCAGATTGATGTAATGTATGAAGAGGAACCTTTAAAGGATTACTATACACTGATGGATATTGCCTACATCTTTATCTGGAGAAGGAATGGACCACTACCTACTTGCAAAAGAATGAAGATCAGTCACCAGAGAGATGGCCTGACCAGTACTGGAGAACTGGAAAGTGACTCTGGGAGTGACAAGGCAAACAGCCCAGCAGGAGGAATTCCGTCCACTTCTTGTTTGCCTAGCCCCAGCACTCCAGTCCAGTCTCCTCATCCTCAATTTCCTGTACCATGAATGGAACCAGCAACGACCCCAGTGGTAACTACTAATCTTCTTTTGCAAATAGACCTCGAAAATCATCTGTAAATCGGTCTTCAGCAACCTCATCTGGCTGATACTTGAGACTGTTAAGGAAAAATTTTAAACCCCTGATTTATATAGATATCTTCATGCCATTACAGCTTTATAGATGCTAATACATATGGTTATCGTCCAATTTGCTTTCTTTTGTAGTGACATTAAATTTGGCTATTAAAAAAAACCAAACACATCACAGTCTCAAGAATTTGATCAACTATCAAAATACTCTACCACCTAGAAGGTGCTGCAAGGTGCAATGTTTTTTTCCCTTCACTTTATTTATGTACTAATTTTAGTGAAGGGTTACAAATCATTCATTTTCATTCATTCACATTTTGGTTTAGACTTAATTACAAATGATTATTATAATATGTAATCAAACCCAGGCCTTTTTGATGAACAGTCAGTTGGAGGCTTAGAGCATCCTACTTAAAGCAGTTATGATTGCTGCAATGGGCTCTGGTGTGTGAGGATGGCAGAGGATAGGACAGGGTTCAGATCTGTGGTATTTTATACAGTTGCTCTTGGTCGTACCTGACTCAGCGGCACCTAACAACAACAACAACAACAATCAAACCCAAGCGTGTCAGAGTTTGTGAGGATGGTACAGGATAGGACAGGTTTCAGATTTGTTGTTCACAGGGTCGCTCTGAGTCATACTCAACAGCACCTAACAACAACAGTCAAACCTTTCTTGTATACTGCCTTCCCCTTCACCCAATGGATCTATTAATTTGAGCTCACCCAAGGGGCAATTTTAGTCCTGATGAAACTTAACTATATTGAAGAGCAGGAAAAGACTGAGCATTTCACATTTGGACAAATCAAACTCCAGAACAAAGTAACTACAGGATTAAATAACAGAGAAAGGAGATTTAAATATTAACTGGGGTTCACAGAAATCTTGAAGATGACAAAAGATCTAAACTGTGGTGACTCTTCAGCAGGCTGTTGCCGCTGCTGGGTGCTGTCCATCAAGCACGATTCACAGTGACCCTATGAACTTTGTCCTATCCTCATTTTCTGACATACTTGAGAACTGTGTCAATTCATCTTATTGAGGGTCCTGCTCTCTTTTAATAACCCTCTACCTTGCCAAGCATGATGTCCTTTTTCAAGGACCAGTCCCTCCTAACATCATGCCCAATGTAAGTGAGATGAAGCTTTACCATCCCTGCTTCTAAGAAGCACTCTGGCTGAACTTTGCCCAGGACAAGGATGTTTATTTGGCAGCCCATAGGATAGTCAGTATCTTCTCCAAAACGACAACTCAAAGGCACCAATTCTTCTGTCATTCTTATTCACTCATTGTCCAGCTCTCAGATGTAAAGCAAGTGACTGAAAAGACTATGGTCCAAATCAGGTGCACCTTAAGTCTTTAAATTGACATCACTGCTCCAGTAGTTTGGAGAGGTCTCTCACAATAGACTTTCTCAGTATATCATGTCTTTTGATATCTTGACTACCAGTGCCAGGTTCATTGTGGATCCAAGTAAGATAAAACTGTTGACAATTTCAATCTTTTCTCCAGTGGTAAGAATTTCAAATCCTTCTCACTTTCAGCAAGCAAGGTTCTATCATCTCCATAATGTAGGTTGTTATCATCTTCCTCCAATCCCACCGCCACATTCTACTTCATTGAGTCTAGCTTCTAGAAGGATCTGCTCAGCACACAGATTGCACAGGTGTGGAAAAAGGACATAGCTCTGACACACACCTTTCTTGATTTTAAAACATGCAGTGTAACCTTACTCTCTTTGGACAATAGATTTTTTTACATCTGTTTTTATATGAACATAATTAAAAGTCCTGGGATTTTCCTGTGCTAACCCTATAATGTTCTCTCTAAAAAATTGTGAACATAAGACTAATAAATTCAACTTGTCCCTCAATTAGGCTGAGTGAGTATGGGGCAGCTGCTTTCATATCCCTAACAGAACATAATGTGATGGTCAAACTTTGCTTCAAATTCTGCCCAGATACCCATTTGTCATCTTGTTTTGAAAACAATGATATGTTTCATGGATACTGTGTTAGGGACTATATTGGAAATTGTCTTCAATTCTCTCAAGGGGTCAAATGTTCTACTCTACCTGGTAGGGTTGCTTGGTATCTATACACTGGAAACCAGTGAAGCCCAACACCAACTACTCTTTACAGTCAATACAGTGAAAAGTAGCCTGAGAACTTCCTGGAGACTAGGAAATGTTTTACTTCTCATTCGTTAAAACTCACTCTCTCCATGAAGTCCTCCATGAAAAACAGCTCAATTTCTGTCTAGACTACTGTTACTCATAAAAAAAGAAGACTTAAAAAAAGATGGGAAAATAGAATTTGCTAATTATTTTGCCTTTCTTTTTAGGATAGAGCCTGTTCTATTAAGGCAAGCACCTACTACTTATAAGTACTTGAGAAACATTATTTATTTATGCCCTTCTTGATTCCAAAAAAAGATGTGAGGTGACTATTTCTAGATACAAACTGCTATTGTGCTGTATGGAACATGCAGAGGAAAAATTCCTAGAAAACCTCATAGCAGATCTTTTCTTCCCCAAACGTCTTTCAGGGCTGCTCTGTCAGGCACCTAGCAGTCAACTCCTAGGATAAAAAGTGCAAGGAGCTTACCCACAGTTGTTGACAGCCATAAGATTAGAGACAAGCACGAAAGGGTAGGTCAGCATACTGGCAAAAAACTGTCGAGTAATAAAAAGAAACGGCAGCTAAGTTATTGTTTCATTCCTAGTTTTATTTATTCTGTTCTTATCCTTCCCTCTCAACAGCCCAGAACTGTGTGCCAAATACTCCAACACTGTTTTGCTTTCTTAGTATCGTAGGACAGGCTGGTTAACATATTTTTTTAACTTGATGATGCTCATTCTCCTTTTTTTTTAATTTTATTTGTGTGTACCATCAAATCAGATCTGACTGGTATAGGAGGAGACTATCCCTCCTTCCCTGGCAGAGCATCTGGTGGATTCGAACCATGCACCTCTGGGATTGTACTGCAACTTCTTGCCACTAGGCCACCAGAGCTCCCCCGATGCTCATTCTCTTAACATATCAGTATAGTCAACATTCTAGCAAAAGGCCAGGAGACTTCTCTTATCCTCCAAATTATCATTCAAATGAAACTGAACTATATTATTTAGGAGAACAAGTAAACAGTATAAAACAAAGCAAGCCAAGCCTCCTTTGAAGGACAATGAAAACTACTTTTAAAGTCAACTTTTTGAAGACTCCATGAAGTTTAAATAGGATGAAGTTTTCTTGTGTATATGCACACAGAAATATGTAAATATGGCCTGAGAATCTGTGAGCTTTGTGAGTTGTTAAGATTGTCATTCTCTATTTGGACACAAATATTTATTTTCCAAGAAGACAATGAGTTGCTTTTTTATTTTTACAAAAAAAAAAAATTCTATTTTGTACTGGTTTACATACAAAATGTGTATACATTGTGTTACATACAATCATTCAGTTGCTTTTAAGCAGTTATAACAGAGATCAAATAAACAGTAATTAACAAAGACCAAAATCGCCCACAATTATTCCTAAAAAGAGGATTAAGAAAACTTACTCCTGTGACAGCTTGAGAATAACTCTTCATTTCACTCATGGTAGAAACCTAAAATAGGTACAAAGTCTTTATGAAACTAAGTAAATGAAGCAGATAATTGAGTTAGCTGTCCCTAACTGTATCACTGTATTATATACTTTCTGTTAGCATCAGTTTCTGTTAGGGTTAAGATGCCTTTAACATAAAATATTAATTATTAGCAGAAAAAGATAGTTATCAGAACCAACTCCTTAATTAAACACTAACAAATTCTGAAGATGGTTCTGAACTAAAAGTAGTAATCTCAGAACTCAGAAAGTTAAGTCAAGATTTGTAACCTTTTATCCATGTTTTGGAAATATAGTCCCCAGAAAACTGTATTTACAGTACATTTATAGGATACAGGATGCTCTATTACGTATATACCTTAGACCGCAGATATTGTGGAAAAGGTCAATCTCTATACCCAAGGCGTGTAAAACATGGACACACTGCTTGGGGTGTTCCCTTTTCCACCACACTACACTATGGAAATGCTAAGGAGCCCTAGTGACACAGTGGGTTAAGTGTTGGGTCACCAAGTGAAAGGCTGGAAGTTTGAACCCACCTGCTTCTCCAATGGAAAAGGATGAGACAGTCCACTTTAAGATTTACACCCTTGCACACTTGCAGGAACTGTTTTTCTCTGTGCTGTAGGGTCTCATAAGTAAGAACTGACTTGATGGCAGAGGCTCTGTTATTTATTTACATATATCAGGGCTGCCTGTGTACAAAGAAACCCTCCACTACAGAGGCAGGAAACTTGCTTCCAGGAGAGGCTGGTTTTCAAACCTCCCAGTCTGAGGTTTCTAGTAAGCCCAATATAAAAAGCCCCTCTGCCTTCCAGATTGGATGAAAACCCCTAGGAATACCATAAAACTGTTCCTTGCTTCATGGTGTCCTCCCAAATGAGGAACAATGAAGCAGCGACACCCTGGCAGCCCTGGGCACGCTCTGTACAAGCCCGGGGAAGCTTCTTAGGTGCTGGGCTCTTTGAGAAACAACAGGGACTCTTCCATCAGCCTCAACTGAGGACTGATCACTTTTACCCACATAATGGTGAGTCTAGAACAAAGGAAATTGTCATCTTGCTTTGAAACCAACCTAGCTGTTGTCTGAGTACAGTAAGTCAGCACCAGTACATCTCGTCAAGGTCACACACCTACCCCACTGTCCAGTGCATAGGTATTGACGAGGTAGGCCAGTGAGTTACAGAGCCACAAAGAAATGATGTCACCTAGGAGGCGAGGAATAAGACCCCTATATGAAGAAACAATAAAAACAGGAAGAACCAAGAAATGTCATCAGTCAAAAGATAATTCAGCCAATATAAATACTTCTCAAAGAATTCAATTAAAAATGTTGCTGCGAACTGAAAAGATACTACACACAGAAATCGGGCTCTCTTACCGAGTTTTTTCTAGATTCACAATCTGGACCTCATCTCTAATGACCTCTGTTCCCATTTTAAAAATGCAGGTCAGCTCTTTCCTTTTGAACTATGGCCAAGGACTCAACTTACTATTAACAACTCTAAATAAGAAGGGCAAGTACTTTGGAGCAGATACTGAAAAACAGCTTTTGTTACAATAGTTTATATGCAAATTTAGTAGGTCAAAAGATTGAAAAAACTGACAACGCGAGAATAGGTCAAACACAAAAATAGCTTAGACACATCAAAAGACATGTCTTCAAGACCTGGGTGACCAAAGTGAGGCAGCATGGGAAGAATAGTATCGCACAGACTGAAATCTAGGGCCCCTGTGCCAGGCAAGTGCTGTCAGTGATCAGCTAGGCGACTCGCTGCAGATCAGCTTCCTGAGTACTTTCTAATCTATCAAATAACAAAAGCTTTCCTGCTATTATGATCAAGAAAATCATGAAGAAACACTGAAAATTACAAATTCCCCTTTAGCTAATAATACAAAGTTTTTATTGTTAACAGAAAAATGAGGTTTAGCCCAAGTTCTCCAAAATAAATTCAAGGGAATGTAATACAAGTATACAAAAAATGGTTCTTTCAAGAGAAGGACAATAAATGTTAAATCCTTTCTCCAGTTTTGAAAAATCAATTTTCCTAATTTTATTAACTGTATCTAGCTAGGAAGGTGGTGAATCTGATATAGAAAAAAAAAAACAAAACACAAAAACTCTTCATTTCCAATGTTTTAAATACCCAGAAACAAAGGTTTGGATCTTTAGAAGAGAATTAAAGCCAGAAGCAATATAAAGAGAACCGCACAATTCCTCTAAGAATTGAACAGAGATTTATTTACTGCCTGTATTTTAATGAAAGCTTTCTTCTACTCACATATCAATCTCTCTCTCTCGGTGTCTCTAACACACACACACACACACACACACACACACACACACACACACACAATAAGAGAGAGAAAGAGGGATCTCAGTATCTACTCACGCAAAGAATCCTAGGATGCCCTCTTCACGGTAGATGGTTACTATGGAGTCATAAAGTCCACTAAGCACACAAGAAGAAGGAAAGTTAAAAACACAAAAATGGTAACTTTATACAAAGTCAAATTTCTATCCCCCCCTCTCTTTTCTAGTATACCCTGGCTCTACGGAGAGAGCTGAATTTGGAGACAGAAATAAGATAGTAACAGTGTTAAGAGTGCAGTGACCGGAGCCAGGGCGCATCTCAGCTTCAGCAGCTCTGCAGCCTACTCTGAGACCCCCAAATCCCTTTTCTCTTTTGCTGTAGGGTAATTTTTTTTTTGTGAGGCGCAAGAGGACTTAAGATATAGGAATCTGTTCTATAAACTGCGAGGTATCATAAAAATGCAAAGTAGTATCCTATCTGTTTGGCTTCAATAGATCTTAAATGGTTAAAACCAAAAACACTTACCAATATTTGGATTCTCTGCCAATGAACTGTACCATTGATCTCAGAGTGATCACTACAGAACAGAGAGAAATATTTTTTTAAAAGCTACACTGAAAAATGTTTTGATAGCCCTGGGGGGGGAAAGGTTTCTCTGTACTTAAAGATACTTTTGTTATCTGGATATATTGGATAAAAAGCAAAGGCAAGCAGGCAAACAGAAAACATGCAAGAAAGGCACTTTAGTCAACTGCCATGTGAACCTCACTAAGAAGTCAGGAGAGGAAGTTACAAAAGGGAGGTGGGAATCAAGACTGCAGTTACCCACTGCAAACATACCGTGGAAGGGGTGTGTGATGAGGGTAGCAGCAGAACGGGCCATCATCTCTCGTGTTGTCTAGAAACAATCAACACACACTTCTGAAATCTACATAAACGACACTGACATCCTTGTGAGAAGGCATGTGGGTTGGTATTGTAGTTTGTACACTCATTCCTCCCTTAACATCATGGCAGATGAGGTCGTTATGGGAAAACAGGCATGATGGAAAATGGATGATGATCACGTGAGATCACAAAACAGATACTGACGACATCTTGACATCACTGTCAAACCACTGAGCATCATGGCCCAGCCAAGCTGACATACACCGCAGCCAGTGTCCCTCTCACCTTGCACCATCGTTAATGTGCAAACAGTGGACCATCATTAATGTGCAAAATAGTCTAATCTTTGATTTCATTCAAAACGGAAATGTCTAATGAGACGATTGATAAGAGAGGAGCGGGTGCTGTAAGAAGAATGAGAACTACACAGCACTCCCGCCCTGGAGTAGGAAGAGCAGCTCCAAGGGGCCACAACATAATAGTTGTTCTATCAGATTTTTCACTTATGGATTTCATTCTTCTGTTATAGTTACTTCACAGAAAAGATCTCTGCAAAGTAGGTACTGTTACTGTTGCACGCTGGCAGATAAAAACAAAAGCATAAGGAGTGGTCACCAGGAAATCATCAGAGAACCAGAAACACACGATGAAGTCTGCTTTTACAGTATTAAGTCATTAGCTAAGTGTCATTCCCTTTACCCTGCACAGACATCGTAGGGCAGAGAGCGAGCAAATTTGATCTGTCTGTGACCACAATGCTACAGTGCACACCATCCTTCAAGCTGCTGCATTTATTGTCTTCTTTTATCTATTCATCACTCAGTAACTAGGTGAGAAAGTTACATGTTATCGCTTGTAAATGTAGTAGATTTGCCATTCATTTCTGCCCTTAAACATTATCTGTTGTCAATAAGAGGTCCTCCCTACCCCCTACCATTCATAGAAGTTATGAGAAGACGGCATGTTCCAGTGCAGTGAACTAAAGAAAATATAAATTTATACAAATTCACTTCATGAAAATGTCAGAAAACAAAGCCATTTCATTTTGTCTTAGACTTTCCATATTTTCATATGTATTTTATATATATAAAAGATAATATCTATTTTCATAATATATATGTTCATAATATATATAATATTTTCATTTTATATATGTATATAAAGATAGCAACTGTAACTTTATTTGAAACAATGAGACAATGCAAAGACTGAAAAGCAATAGAATTGTTCTAGATTTCACACACGAGAAGTCAGGCAAGAAAAAACTCTAACGGCAGGAGATGAAAGTGGGAAATGAGCAATGAGAAACACCCCAAAGTTAGATTCATGCCATAAAAGCTTTTCTGGACACAAATCTAAAATCCAATGGACAAAAGTAACTTAACACTCTTGTGCCAGGGGCTTTCAAGTCCATTATAAGTCTTCAGTAGAAACATTTTTCTTTTCATTTTGTAGAAGAAATGAGTGGATAAATGAGTTTCCTCTTCAGTTAGTTACTCTTGCTGAAAAGAATCTATTCGAAAGATCCAGTAATAGTTGTCCACATTTTGCCCGTGGGCTTTTTACAGAATTTTTTTAACAAACAAAAAAAAAATAAATTGTTATTTCAGTGCAAATTTACAGATCATGCTATTTTCCATTCCTCTCTTGTATTTTCACGTTTCTTTGGGAACTGACACCCAGTACACAGGTGTGATGACCCTGAGTCCACAATACCCCACCGCTCCCAACCTGATTTAGGGAAATGGTGTCAGATGTAATTCACCTCTTACCTCCTTGATAACTCGGTCAAAGGAACATGGGCTGTCTTTCTGAATACTTCCAGGTCCTAACTCCTGAAAATAAAAATCAAAGAAAAGAGATCCTGATGGTTTCCATACAAACTATTACATTGGTGAGTGCCCCACCTGGCATGAGAGAGAAAATGACCACATGGCCCCCTTCTAAGGAGAATTAAATAGCAAGAACACATAAGAGACAGGGCCCACACACAGAATCAGCAACAACGCACCTCTGTCTTCCCACAGTCCTGGTAGTGCTGCAAAGAAACAAACAGAAGACAATTAGGGCTGTTACAAGGCCATGTTAGAGAGGACAGAAAGTAAACCGGCTACATTCCCCCATCCCCAGTCTCTCATTAACTTCGCCTTCTTATCAATTTGAAATAACTGTTTCTAACGGTGGTCTTGTTGACAAGATAACCAATTAGTTAGCTAGAGGACATTCTTACTCAAAAACAGAAAAAGGAAAATCACAGATTCCTTTACTAAATATACACACTCAACAAAAAAATAAGCTGGCTAAGGCATGGTGCAGGGCTCCTAGTCTTCTGACTGAATATGCCAGACCAATACCAAATTAGGGCAAGATTGTTGTCTTCATTGTACAGAGAACAGAGAAGTGGTGCTAAGTCTGAATAGCTGAAATTGTCTCCCTTTTCTTTTAGTATCATCGGACTGTTTCTAAACAAGCAAAGGAAAAAAACCAAATCAATCCCCAAATACCAAATAAAATTAGAAAACCAACAACAGCAAAACCCCAAGACCCTTTTAGAGAACATGGACACAGTCAGATCATAGTGAAAGTGAAATATATTTGTGGGCTGTTTTAGAAATAAAAGGTAGACTAGATGAAAAACAAATCAGACAACGGATTTAACATGCTTTACTATAATCTTACTATAAAATTAAGAAAGTTTTACTACTTTCTCAAAATAGTAAATAAAAAACCCAAGAGAACAAAGATCAAGCAAAATTATGTCTCTGGACAAATTCCAGGACCTTTGTTAGCACTAACTTTAATAGTTTCAGACCTCTTTAAAAAATTCTCACTCTTTTTTTCCCAAAAAAAAAATTCTCACTCATTTTCAATCTTTGCTTTTACTCTATCAACAAAATGGTTTCTGAATAGATTTGAGCATTGCTTTTTTTTTTATATGTAAAGGTCCGAGTTTCCTCAAATCTGAGTATGTCTTTCTTCAACCCTCATTTAGATTTCATTTGTTTACATATTTTTGTTTTTAAGTGGAAGTTTTTTTACTCATACACATTTTTCACATTATCATTGATTATGCAATTATAATATCTGATAAATCCCTTGTTGTATACCTTTATGCAACTTAACTATTTTTAATATCCTCTCTCCCCATCCCAACTCTTATAACCATTCAAGAATGATTCTGTCTGTAAATCTATCCTTAGATTTTTAATAATTTCCTCTGGACTTATCCACGTAGTACAGTGTTTCAGATTCTTCATTGTTTTTTATTAAGGTATAAGATTTATGTATCCTAATGTATACTATAGTGTCTTTATCCATTTGTCCATTGATTGGTCCTTGGGTTGTTTCTCTCTCTATTGCAAATAATGCTGCAATAAACATCAATGTTCATATGTTTGCACCTCAGCTCTTATTTCACTGGGATATATACCTAGCAGTGGAATTGTTGGTCAAACAGTATTTCTATTTTCCTACTAAGTAAGTGTCAAACTGCTTTCCTTAGCGGTTGCACCATTTTACATTCCCTATAATGTATGAGGGAGCTCTGGTGGCTTAGTGGTAAGAAATTGTGCTGCCAATGCAAAGGCTCGTGGTTCGAACTCACCAGCTGCTCCATGGGAAAAAGATGGATAATCTCTTCCTGTGTGATTAGATGCCTTTGAAAACCCGCTAGCAGGTTAGCTGTGGGTTGGTTTTGACTCAGCAGTACACAAAGATGACAACAGTGTCTAAGAGTTTCAATCTCTTCACACTTTTGTCAGCATTTGTTGTTTGCTGTCTTCAACTCTGCCATTCTTGCTGGGGTGAGGTATCTCACTGTTGCCGGTGTCCCACCCCCTTTCTTTGTTGTTTTGATACGCATCTTTCTAATAGCTAACGATCTTGAGCATTTCTTTGTGTGTTTGTTGAAGTCATCTAAATGTCTTCTGTAGTGAAGTGTCTATCCATTCATGTCCTTTGCCCATTTATAATTAGGCTGTCTATATCTTGTTGAAGTGTTAGGGGTTTTCTGTAAGTTTTAGGGACGAGTTCCTTGTCTATTATGTCTCTGTCATTTGGCTATATTTGAAACACATATTCAAATTTGCCTTTTCCTTTCCATGAAGGAACTTGGTCTCACTTGTGCTCTACATCTATACACAAAGCTCTTTCAGCAGAGGATGACGACTGCCTTTCCACTTATAAATCTCACTGAGGTAATGATAATGCACTTTCCTCTGAGTCCAGAGAAGGGTGTGGCTGAAAAAAGAAAAAGTGTCAATCCACCAAATACGATGGTCCATTAACTACCATCAACTTGAAAGGGCGCATGGGCTTGGGTCCACAGGCAGCACAGTAATAGAGACAGTCCCTCTTTATTACAAATCTGTCTTTAAAAGCAGAATAGTTAGGTACCTGACATCAGTCAGTCAAATATTTATCTAAGTATATAGTGTGCAACATGCATTTCTCTGGATAAAAAGCTTTAAATATCTCCAGATAAACTAAACATCCTGAACATAATAATAGTGTGATGATAATGTTTTGATATGAGGGCTAAGTAGCTCATGATTTCCTCATAGGAATCACTGTATGTACCACAAATGTTTACTATAATAGACTTTACTTGGGATTCCTAATTACCACTACCAGCAGATACTGAAGTGCCCTAACCTGGGAACAGCCTGGAGGAAGAAAGAGTAACACAATGATTAAAGGAGGAAACAGTCTACATGTCAGGAAATGACTAAGATCGACCTATCTCAAATCAATGAAAACCGAAAAGAACATAAAGCTTAAGCAAATTAGATGATGAAATTGTTTAACAAAATCCTTTCCTTATCAGATGCTAAAACAATATTGAGGAAAACAATGAATTCTAAAACAAGGACTATGAAGGTTGTACAGCATATATTATTTAAAGGAGTAGTTGGAATTTTTCACATCTGACATGTGATAAACCCAAACCCAATGTCACTGAGCGCGAGCGCATTCCAACTCAATGACCCATCAGATTTCCGAGCAGTAAATCTTTAAAGACCTCCTACAGGGTGCCCCCTAGGTCAGAACCACCAACCACTATGGTTAGCTGCCTGACAAGTTACATTCTACACCACTGAGGCTTCTTTCTGACATATTAACAGGTTGAACATGTAAATTATTAGCATGCACTGCTTCACTGAGGTGCAGCAGAGAGGATAACATACAGCCTTTACTGCCATGAGGGAGCTCTGGTGGCCTAGTGGGGAGTTACACTGCCAACCGAAAGGCAGCCAGTTCAAATCTACAAGCTGCTTTGTGGAAGAAAAGATTGGCAATCTCCTCTCATGCATTTTATAGTCCCTGAAAACCCACTGGAGGGTCAGCTATGAGTTTGTTCCAACTCAACAGACTGACTTAATGAACCAGAAAAACTGCTGTTGTTGTTAAGTCCCATCAAGTGTTGACTATGACTCATGTTGTTGTTAGGTGATGTCATGCCAACTTTGACTTACAGTTAGTTACCCTAGAACAATGGATCTGAACCCTGTCATATCCTGTGCCATCCTCACCATCTCTGACACATTCGAGTCCATTTTTACAGCTCCTGTGTTAATACACATTGCTGAAGATCTTCCTCTCTTACATCGACCCTCTGCTTTTCCAAGCATGATGTCCTTCTACTATGACTGGCCCCTCCTAACACATACCCAAAGTTATCTGAGGCTGAGTTTCACCATGGCGCTCTGAAGAACACCCTGGTTTCACTTTCTCCAGGACAGACTTGTTTGTTCTCTTGGCAGTCCATGGGATACTCTGCTCTTCTCCAACATCACAACTCATCCTTACTCACTGTCCAAATTTCAGATGCACAGCAAGCAACTGAGATGATCATGCCTCGGATCTGGTGCACCTTGGTCTTTAAATTGGCATCGCTGTTCTTTAGTACTCTGGAGAGGTCTCTGACAGCAGATATTCCCAATGCAACTCATCTTTAGATTTCTTGACTGCTGATATCAAGGGTGCTGACTGTGGATTTAAAATGAAACTGTTGACAATTTCAATCTTTTCTCCATCCATCACAATGTTGTCTACTGGACCAGTGGTGAGGATTTTCGTTTTCTTGATGCTGAGATATAATCCATATTGAAGGCCATAGTCCTTGATCTTAGCAACCAGATAAACAACAGATATGAACCTTGCCCTGTTCTCCACCATCCTCATGATTTCTGACACACTTAGGCCCATTGTTATTGTCACTGTGTTATCCTCTTTCTCTGAAACCTCCACATGATGTCATCATCCAAGAACTTGGCCTCTCTTCTCAAGTCCAAAACATGTGAGAGAAAATTTTATCACCCTGGCCTCTGAGGAGCACCCTGGTTGCACTTCTTCCAAGACAGATATGTTTGTTCTTTTTGCCATGCATGGGACAGTCAGTACTCTTCTCCAACAATACAATTCACAGTGTATTCTTCAAAATCAATTCTTCTTCTGTCATTCTTATTCACTGTCCAAACTTCAGATGCATAGGAACAACTGAAAATACCATGGCTTGGGTCAGGGTACCTTAATCTTTAAGCTGACACCATTGCTCTTGAGCACTCTGGAGATCCTCGACAGCAGATTTTCCCAATGAAAATCATTAGACCCTGATATTCTTAAACACATTCATGCTCAACAACCTGTTCTTGTGTAAATGGTTCAGAATTCTTATCTCTAACACAGTTACAAGATGGCAAAGGGTAAGTTTGTCTATAGTAATACTTCCTAAACACTGCGGTTAAGAATAAACTTGTTGTTGTTAGGTGCTTTCAAGTGGACTATGACTCACGGTGACGTTGTGAACGATGGACCTGAACTCTAAACATGACCCTGACCCTACCCAGTGCCATCCTCCTTCCCAAAAGTAGACCTATATTGTTAACAGGTGCAACTGAGAAACCAGTGCAATCAAAATAGAATTGTTAAGCTTTAGCATCTTAAGTAAAAAAGAAGCCAGAGAAACAAAGGGCTTAAGAGGAAAGAAACAAATATAACTAAAACATTAATGAAGATCTGAAATATACAGAAAAATAATTTACCTTTGTATCCACCCACTAACTATAAACAGATGCTAACATCTTGCCCTTTGTTTTCAAATCTCTTGCCTTTAAAATAATACAACACAGATATAGCTGAAATCCTAACTCTTAAGCCTCCCACCTCCCCTAAAATCAACAGTGCCCCATAGTTGCTACTTCAAGGGTTGTGTGGTTTATTTTTCTTCCTCCAAAGTTTAAAGTGATGAAATGTACCGCACATACTGAAGAATGTACAAAACGCTAATGTACAGAATAATAGATAAAATTAAAGTCAAATACTCTTAGTAGCTCTGACCCAGGTTGAGGAAAAATCATTGCCATTATCCCAGGCCTTTTTACCCATGCTCTCTTTCCTCTACAGATATTTACTATCCTAACTTTCAGGGAGCTCTGGTAGCACCGTCCTTAGGGAGATGAGCTGCTAACTCAAAGGCAGTAACTCTCTGGCTATTTGAATCCATCAATGGCTCTGAAGGAGAAAGACGGGCAATCTCTTCCCGTGTGGTTTACAGCCTATATCTAAAACCCCAATAGAGAGTCAGTAGTGAGGTAGCTGTAATTTTGACAACAGTGAGTTGAACTGATCTTGACTTTCATTTTTACTTTGTCACTTTTTTTAAGAAGTCCTGGTGGTGTGGTGATTAAAGCATCTGACTACAGTATAAATTCACATGGCTCTGTGGGAGGCAGATGCGGCATCCTCTTTCCAAAAGGATTTACACAAACTATGAGGATTTACAGTTTCAGCCCTGTGAGGCAGTTCCTTGTAGGGCTGCCATGAGTTAAAATCAACCTGATGGCAAAGAGGTTTTTTTACTATGGTAATACTAAAAACAAGAAAATAATGGTGGGAGGTAGGGGGAGAAACTGCATGTTTTAGTAAGCTTCCTTCCTCCTTCAAAAAAATAAACCAAGCATACAGGAGACTGCAGCTACCTTAAGTGCAGACGTAAGTCTTGCAAATCATCAACAGCTGTGGGACTAGGATGAGAGAGTGAGAGCAAGAGACAGACAGAGAGAGAGAGAGTGTGTGTGTGTGCTTACCACAATAAGCAGCAAGACTTGAGGAAGACCCCGGTGAGCGTGAGACCAGAATGAAAACAAGACCCTAGTAAGAGTGAGACTCTGGTGGTGAGATCCTGATGATGGTTGTGGACAGACTCTGGTATTGTTATGGAGAAACTGGCAAGGTGTAACCAGAGGAATCCTGAGATAATGTCACAGTTAAAGGCTTTCCTGTTCTTGCTGGATGACTGAAGGAGAAGCTGACTTATAACCACTCTGAGGCATACCTTGCTAGATGATTGTTCTTGAATTTGTGTTGCCGAACTGAAATCAGGACTTTTTACTAATTAAGGAATTGTGTTTTGCTGTTAATCTGGCTTGCGACTCCTGGACTAAACCTAGTCTTTCATGTGTGAGATTCCTTGCCTTCCCCTACTCTCCAACTTATTTCCCCAATCAATTCCAATCTTGATATAACAACTGTGAGTAAAGTCTGTGAGTCAACAATGAATATTGAACCCAGCAATTGGTGAAAATTGATGTAGGAGCATTGGGAGTGGCGTGTCTGACCAAGGACCTATCTATTTGCTGCTAGGCTATTACTGATGGTGTTAGTTCTCCTTAATATGAAGCAGGTAGAAGTCAGATTTGACCGCCCTGTAAGACCATATAAGAGAATGAATTAAATCTGTGCTCAGAAAGACTAGTTCAAAGGAAGGTAACATCATTCTAAAATAACTACTTCATTCTGCAAGCACACTCCTCATATTCAGGAAAAAACTAAGAATGGTTATTTCAAGAAAATGTTTTTCAAGAGGAAGAATGGCCAAGATTATAGCTATATCTTTGAATTGCTCCTGATTAGAAGAACCCACTGTATATATAAATGGTCACCTCAATCTATAGGAAGACTTGACTTTCCACTCACCTGTAAAACTTTACCGTGGACCACTGTTCCAAGGACTCCTGAACACAGCCGAGGGGTTAGACCAGTGAACAAGCCCCGCTTCCCATCAATCCTTGCAATGTGCTGCGCTAAGAACATAAGCCAGAAACTTAAATTCCAGTTGGAAAAAGTGAATTCATAGAAATTTCAAAGAAATATGCCTTCTTTGCCATCTTAAGAATTCTATCTTTTTTGAAAGGGGTTTTTCTATCTCAGACCTCAATGTTGTTAAATTACAAGTATATCAAAGACAGTCACTGTCATGGGTCAAATTGTGTCCCCACAAATATGTGCTATCTTGGCTGGGCCATAGTTCATAAAGATTTGGCAGTTACAGAATAATGTCACTCCCCATAATATGATCTGACTGAAGAGCCAACCAACTATTTACGGATTAGAGTGAGATCCTACACCCTTCATCAGGTCACATCCTTGATCCAAAGGGGAGCTTCCCTGAAGTGTGGCCTCACAAGAGATAAAAAGGGAGAAACAAGCAGATGCAAACTTATTTACCACCAAGAACGAAAAGCCAGGAGTAGGGTACATTCTATGAACTCAGACTTGGGAACCTCACAGGCCTAGGGAAAGCCAGATGCCCAGGGAGATACCTACAGAAAGCTAGGCCCACAAATGCTGAATGGACGTGAAGGTCCCTCTTTCTAAACTGTAAACCAACAGAGAAATTTTTCCCCTAGCACTGACATACTCAATTCCAACTTCTAGCCTCTTATACTGTTGAGAGAATAAATCTGATAACTAAGATACTTACCATAACAAAAGAGACCAGGAAGCTGACATACTTGCCGTCCAAAAATATTTCGTCCTATTGTTGGAGGAAGAGGCTCATATCCCACCTTTCAAAACAAGGGCCTATATCAATACCAAGCAATACTCTCAAGAAGTCCCTGTTTGCAAGATCTTGGATAAAGAACAAAATCAAGGTTTGTTCATACACACACACACACACACACACACACACACACACACACATATATATATACATATATATATTTTTTTAACTGTTGCCCTTCCAGCAGATTTTCTTTTTTAGTCACTCATTGTTCCATATTTCCCTTCCTCCCCCCTTTCCCAGTCCACTTTGCAATGCACAAGGTTTATAATCTTTAACACAAAAGAAAATGTAATTTACCAAGGCAACAATGAAGTATTATCCTTGTCAGATTTAATTTCCTCTCTTTTTTTTTTTTTTTAATTTCCTCTCTTAATTTTATCAAATGATAGGACAGATTTCAACAATTTCCAACCACTGTGGAGTGCATCCTTTGGACTCAGGGAACCTGGGTCTAGTCTTTTTTTTTAGTTCAAATTCTATGAAATGAATCATATAATTGAGATAGACTAACAAACTTTTTAATAGAATAAAGAAACTTTTCTGTTAGGAAAACTGCAGCTTATGCGGAAGTCCAAAAAGAATTTTTAAAGAAAACCGAGAGGATTCTTAACTTTTGGACAAAATGAGAAGACATTCTCTAGCCTAGTATCAACTGCATTATTTGGCGAGTAAAACAAAGCACAGAGGCAAATGCAAATACAGCTGGATAATTCACTCGTGAAGTAATTACAAGGTTAATTTCATGTTCTATGGATAGAATGTCATTAGCAATTAATGAATGACATTTCAATTAATGAATGGCCTTTAACTCTAAAAGAAGTAAATAAATAATGGTTATCTCACCCCCCCCACAGTATATTTGGGGTTTTCAGTGCCAAAAGTTGCTTGAAAGAATAGTTTTGCTTATTGCTCTCACTCTTAACCGGAAGACAATCACTTGGCTAAGGTGACTGAAAGTCCAAGACAACTATTTTTAAAACTTCAGAATTTCACCAAAACCTCTGAGATACTTGGCAACACACAGATGTGGTGAAATCAGGATTAGGGATATTTACGTTTTCAGACAAGAACACTGTCCCTTATAAAACCTGTCTTCAGAAGTAGTGGTATCATACCAGTTGTACAAAATGCTGCTTTGCCCTCAAAGGTGCCAGTTCTCGCCTTCCGACGTCTTATTACATGCCAATCACGGTCTTAGTTTTGGGGTCAAATGATTTTTTTACAAGAGATAGAAAAATCTAAATGCACACTGGTCAACTCAGTAGCAGATAAACTAGATTAATGTCAAGTCAAGAACAGAAGTGTGACTCTCCTTAGGATCTTCTGATATTTGAAAGGCAGACTGTGAGGCCCTTCCGGACAAGGCTTCCAAGAAAACTGGCCCCTTCCCTGGCACATAATTACGCTAACTGTCAATTAAGGTTGAAAAGATGAATGACCTTCACATCATGAGAAAACTGTCGAAAAGCAGCTGAAAACACTGACAGTCCTATCAGTGAAAATGGACTTGCCTGTGAATACAAACCACTTACCAAGAAATTCTTTTACAATATATTAAAAAACTAACTCCTATGTTTCAACTCCCCAAGACTCTCAACTAGCCACACTTCACTGTCATGCACCACATGGGTGGCTGCAAAGAAAACCCTCCACGGATCCTTCCGAAATTTGATTCGGCACCCACTTCATTTGTCACTTCTGAATGAGCTCCTTGTGTTGATCTAGTTAGTGCTAAAATCTCGGTACCGAATAGCAACAGTAGAAGGTAAAGCAGAAAAGCAGTGGTAATAAAATGTTGGCTCTATGGGTTCGAATTTAAAATGACTTTACAGTATATTCCATGTTTTGAGTTTGGGATTTTTTTTTTAGGGGGCTTGCGAAGGAGGCGGGAGGTGAATGCTCATTTCAGAGAAGGGGCGAGAGGAGAGGGCGTCCCCACCCTGGAAAGCCTTTAGTGGCGACTGGCCAGGATCAACATCAGGGAAGAAAAAACAAAGTTCAGGGAAGCCGCCGCGCAGGGCAGGGTGGCAGTTGGCAAGGGAAGAGGGAGCGGGCCTCACGGCGAGGAGGGCCCGCGAGGACCCGCCAGGAGGGTTCGCGGGGCGGAGGAAGCTGGAGGTCGGGGCAGCAGGTGAAGGAGCGGCATCTCGGCGGCATGAAGGCCCGGGAAGGCTGCAGCCGGATCTCCAGGCGCCTCGGGGAGCGGCGATCCAACAGGGCGCGGGCCGGGGAGGGCAATGGCGACAGCTCCTACCTGGATGAGCACCTTCACGTACATGAGCGGCTGGGACAGGATGGTGAGACCGGAGCCCAGGAGCACCTGACTGGCCGCGTCCGCCATGATGGCACCTGCGGACGGACGGACAGACTGACGGAGCCACCAAGCGAACGAGCCGGCCCAGGGTCACGTGCCAGGGCCGCCGGCTTCACTGGCCCGCCCGCCGCGGGCGCGCGCACGCATGCTCTGGCGCGCGCCTGTTCCCCCCGCCCCAGACCCCGCCCACCATCCCACCCAGAGAAACGGCAGGCGCTCGCGACCGGGCGCGGGAGGCGGGCGAGCGGCGCATGCGTCATGGTGTAGGCTCCGCGCCCTCCACTAGGAAAGGCAACTTCTCCTGAGCATGCGCAGACTGAAAGCTTCACGGAGGGCGTGGCAATGGGGGGTTATGACCCTGACTGGGAAGGCAAGGTCAGAGAGAAAAACCAGTGGTTTTTTTTTTTGGTTTTTTTTTTTAATAATTTTTTTTAAATTTTATTTTATTCTTTTTGTGTGAGTGTACCGTCAAATCAGATCTGACTGGTACAGGAGGAGATTGTCCCTCCTTCCCCGGCAGAGAATCTGTTGGATTCGAACCGTGCACCTCTGGGATTGTAGTTGCAGCTCCTTACCACTAGGCCACCAGAGCTCCCCAAAAACCAGTGTTTTTGATCGGCACTTTATTCTAAACAATCCTGGTAGTGTATTGGGTTAAGAAATGACCTGCTAATTAAAAGTTCGAGAGTCGAACTCATTATCCCCTTTCTTGGGTGAAAGATAAAACAATTTTCTCCCTGGAAAGAGTGACTAGGAAACCTTTTGGGAGCTCAACTCTTGTCATCCTTTGGCCATGTTGCTGGGAGAGGCTATTCCTTGGAGAGAGACATCATGCTTGGAAAGGGGAAGGGACGGCGAAGGAAAGGAAGACCCTGAACCAGGTGGATTGACAAAGTGATTGCAGCAATGGGCTCAAGTGTGTCAGCGATTGTGAGGATGGCGCAGGATAGCACAGGGTTCAGGGTTCAGATCTATGAGCGGGACTCTATGGCATCTAACAAAACTCTTGTCCACAGCCACTCTGAGTCGGAATCCACTCAACTTCAGTGAACTGGGTTGGTTTTTTGTTCTTGTGCTTTTAACAAACTCGACATAAGAGCCAAACGGCCAAAATCTAGTTCAGTCTCTGACAAATGATGAATCCATCAGTTGTTATCTGCTCTCGAATCCCTGTGACGCGTAGCGACCCTATGTATTGCATCTCCTGAACCCGCATCACTGATTCCAACACACCTACCCCCATTGTCCCAGTTACTGTATCAATCCATCTCATCTGGGGTCTTCCAAGGTTCGGTCCCTCCTGGACACGTGCCCATAGTATGTGAGATGGACTTTAAAATCCTAGCATCCAAGGACAAACTTGTTTCACCCTCTCCAAGACAGACCTATTTGTTTTCTTGGCGGTCCATGGTATGTTCAAGGCTCTTCTCTAGGACCACAATTTTTTACTTATTTTTTTTTTTTTTAGGACCACAATTTGAAAGCATAGATTCTTCTTCTATTATCCTTAGTCATTGTCCAGCTCTGTGAAGCATTAGCAAGTGATTGTGAAGACCATGGCCTCTTAAGCACACCTTAGTCTCTAGACTGACATAGTTGGATTTCAATACTCTGGAGAGGTCCACGACAGCATATTTTCCCAATGCAATTGTCTTTTGATTTCTAGACTGCTGGTGCCAAGAGTGTTGATTGTGGAGCCAAGCAAACTGTAATTGTTAACAACTTCAATATTTTCTCCATATATCATGGTGCCACCAATTGGCCCAGAGGTAAGAATCTTTGTCTTCTTGATGTCGAGCTTCAGTCCATATTGAAGACTACAGTCCTTGACCTTCTGCCACAAGTGCTTCAGGTCTTCCTCACTTTCAGCAAGCAAGGTTGTGTCATCTGCATAATGTAGGTTGTGGATGAGTCTTCCTCCAATCCTAATGCCACATTCATCCTCAGTAAAGCCCAGTTTCCTAAATGACCTGTTCAGCATACAGATTGAAAAAATACAGAGACAGAACGCATCACTGATGCACACCTTTCCTGATTTTGAACCATGCAGTATTTCCTTGGTCTGTTCTAATGACTGCTTCCTGGTCCAAGTGTAGGTTTCACATAAACACAACCAAGTGTTCTGGGATTCCCATTCTTTTCAAGGTTAGCCACAGTTAGTTGTGATCCACAAAGTCAAATGCCTTTGCATAGTTAATGAAACACAGATAAACATTCCTCAGGTACTCTTTGCTTTCTGCCAGGATCCATCTGACTTTGGTGATGTCTCTAGTGTCATGGCCTCTTCTAAACTTAGCTTTTATTTCTGGTAGTTCTCTGTCAATGTACCATTCCAGTCATCAGTGGAAGGGCATTTTTTCAGTTAATACTACCTTTCAGATGCCTTCCCTGGCCACTCATTAACTGTTCTTGTTAAATTGTGTTGTGATAAGTTGGAATCTTTTCCAACTCAGACTGACCCCATTTATAGCAAGAGAAACTGCCTGTTCCTGCACCAACCTCACAATTGCCACTGGATTGGAGCCTATCATTGCAACCACTCTGTTAATCTGTCCTGTGGAAGGTATCATTGCAATACCTCTTTGTGACTTATAGCGACCCTCCATCAGGTTTCTGAGGCTGTAAAGCTTTAAGAAGGCCACTGCCCATCTTCTCTAACTTAGTCACTGGTGGATTCAAACCACTGGAGAAGCTCAGAGGTGCAACTCACTATGCACTAGAACTCTTTGTGAAGTGTGTACTGTTGTTATGACAAGCCAGGGCGTTGACTACATAGCAACTAGCTCTCAACCTTGTCCTATCATGAACCCATCAGAGCTTATATTTTGAAGCACTTGGTTTAAGGCTGAAGAATGTCACATCAAGATTGGAGTGTTGGACTCACCAACAACCTGCATTATGCAGATGATGACACAACCTTGCTTGCAGAAAATGAAGAAGACTTGAAGCATTTATTGTAGAAGATCAAAGACGACACAGCCTTCAATAAGGATTACCTCTTAGCATCAAGAAAACAAAAATCCTCACAATTCATTATAATAGATGGGGAGGAAAAGGATGAAGTTGTCAAATGATTTCATTTTACTTGGGTCCACAATCAACACCCATTCCATGTACGGGTCAAGACATTACAACAAGACATGCTACAATGGGAGAATCTGCTGTCAAGGATCTCTCTAAAATGAATATCTATTTAAAGACTAAAGTGGGCCTGATCCAAGCCATGGTATTTTCAGTTGTTTTCCATGCCTGTGAAAGTTAGGCAAAAGAATAAGGAAGACAGGAGAAGTGATGCCTTCATATTGTGGCGTTAGAGAAGCATCTTGACTATACTAAGGATTGCCAGAAAAACAAGTAATAATACGTTTCAAGAGCACAATTGGGACCAAATTTCACCATCTTTGTCTCTAAGGAGCCCCGTGGCTACATGTCCTCCAAGACAGGCTTGTTTGTTCTTTAGGAGTCCATAGTATATTCAAGTAAATAGTGTATTCTTAAATTTACTGCAGAGGGTTAATAACTCTATAGTTTGCAATATGAGTTAGAGCTCACCTCAAGAAAATTGGCCCATTGGGCCAATTTGCAGCATCATGATAGATAGATGGAGAAGAGATTGAGATTTTTAACAATGTCAGCTTGCTTTCTTTTACAATCCAGCCAGTAGTCAGGAAATCAAAAGATGAAATGCATTAGGGAAATCTATTGTCAGGGACCTCTCCAAATTGCCGAGGAGTGAGGATGCCAGTCTAGAGAGTAAGATGCACCTGATCCAGGTCGTAGTCTTTGCAATTACTTGGTAGCATCAGAAAGCTAGACAATGACCAAGAATGACAGAAGAAGAATTAATACCTTTGAGTTGTCGTGCTGGAGAAGAGTTTTGAACATACCATGGACTGGCAAGACAACTAACAGGTCTGTCTTTGAGAGGGTGAAACCAAGCGCTCCTTGGAGGCAAGGATTTTGAGATTCTGGCTCACATACTTTGATTATGTAGCCAGGAAGGGCCATTCTTTGGAGAGGGATATCATCTTTGGAAGGGTCAAAGGACCACACAGGAAAGGATGTCTCCAGATGAGATGGATTGACACAATAACTGGGGTAATGAGGATAGGTGTGTCAGAGACAGTGAGATTGGTTCAGGATAGGGCAGGGTTCAGAGCTATTGTGCATAGGGTCGTGGTGAGTCACAAGCAACATGATGGCATGTAACAACAAAACAACAACAACCCTATGAATAACAGATCTGAACCTTGCCCAATCCTGTACCACATTCATGATCTCTGTCATGTTCAAGGCCATTATTGTAGTCATTGTGTCAGTCCAGCTAATTGAGGGAGGGTATTCCCCTCTTTCTCTGACCTGTTGCCCTTCCCAGCATGCAGTCTTCCCCCCCGCCCCCAAGATTGTCCCCTCCTAACAACATGCCCAAAGTATGTGAGACCAAGTTTCACCATCCTTGCCTCTGAGGAGCACCCTTCCTCCAAGACAGATTTGTTGGCCCTTTTGGCAGTCTGTGGTGTATTCAGTACTCTTCTCCAACACCACAATTCAAAGGCATCAATTCTTCTGTAATCTTTGTTAATTGTCCAACTTGTAGATGCGTAAGAAGCAATTAAATGGAAAAGATGATGGCTGGGCTCAAGTGCACTTTAGTTCTTCAATTGACATTGTTGCCCTTCAGCACTTTGGAGAGAAATTGGACATAAATTTTTTCAATGCAAACATGTCTTCTGATTTCTTCACTGTTGCTACTATGGGTGCTGATTGCTTGCTTTCTTTCTTCTTTTTTTATTTTTATTTTACAAATAGACATTTACTCTCAGAAAGTGTCCAGGACTTCGTTCATAGGGTCGCTATGAATCACCTGCGACTTGATGGCACTTAACAACAGTACCACCACCAACAGCATAGAGAAAGAGCGAGTGAGCAGTCAGCCTAGCGGACAGAAAGCCATGCTCCCAAGCCAAAGGTGGGTGACTCTACTCTATGGCCCTCAGGCCTGCCTTTAATTGTTTTTTGTGAAACATTCTTCTAGGTCGTGTAACCCTGGTATGTCCACTTGCTGTATAGAGGTAACGCGTGGTTGCTGTGAAGCCGAATACTGTTACCCATGGTGGACAGTGTTTGGTGAAGCTCCCCAGTTGAAATAAGTTTGGAAGCAGGAGTGGCATCCACTTCCACAACAGCTTGCCTCTGGAAAACCTATGAACCTGGAGAAAGGACGAAAGTTATACAGGAAGTGTCCAGGACCTCGTTCATAGGGTCGCTATGAGTTGCTTGCAACTCAATGGCACTTAACAACAATAACAACAACAAATGTCTTAATATTGGTTCCAGCTCTGGGAAGCTAACAGAGCTTTCACTCTGTTAGTGCTCTGGGAAGGTTCTTTTCTCCTCTCAGCATCTGAAAGGTTTCCATTCCATGGAAGGTATTTAACATCATTATTTTCCAGGATCTAAGATGTAGGCATCATCTAAGATGTGGGAACCCTGAGTTCAAAGAATTGGATATATACCTAGCTCTTCTCTCTTGGTGATATCGAAGTCCCTCCCTCTCTGCTAATTTTCTCCTTTTGGCTTTTCTAGAACAAAAAGTGACACAGGTCACACCCCAGTGAAACTCCTCTTATATTTGATCAGGACTTGAGCTGAGAGTGTTATAATCCACCTTAATCCTCTTAAAATGGATTAGCTGATGATATCAGATCACATCAAGTTGGTGATTAAATTATTATATAACAACTTCTAAACTTCCTTTTTGGATCATGGATTGGATTACATCTCAACATCAAGAAAACACAAATTCTCACCATTGGACCAATAGAAAACACCAAGATAGACAGAGAAAAGAAACCGTGAATAACTTCATTTTACGTGGATTCACAATAAACAGCTTTAGTATCAATAGGCCGGAGATCAGGAAACAGAGTGCATTGGACAAGTCCACTGCCAGAGACCTCTCCAAATTATTGAGGAGCAATGATGTCAGTTTGAAGACTAAGGTGCATTTACTTCAGGCCATGGTCTGTTTAATCACTTGCTTTGTAACTGGGAGCTGGGCAATGAATATGGGTGACAGAAAAATAATTGGTGCCTCTGAGGGGTGATATTGGAGAAAAGCACTGAACATCCCATGTATTCCCAAAAGAATGAACATATGTCTTGAAGAAGGTGCAGCCAGAGTGCTCCTTGGAAGCTCTGTAAAGCTTTCTGTCACATACTTTGGGTGTATTGTTAGGAGAAGGTATTCCTTGGAGAGGGATAGCATGCCTGAAAAGGTGGAGGGTTGCAAAAGAAAGGAAGACCCTCAATCAGATGCCTTGACCCAGTGACTGTAGCACTGGGCTCGAGATTGTGAGGATGGCACAGGACAGGACAGGGTTCAGATCTGTTATTCACAGGGTCATTATGAGTAGTACTCAACTTGATGCCACCTAACAACAACAATTATGCTTTATTAACATCAAAGAATGCTGGAGAAGGAGGGGCAATCTCCTCTACCAGTCAGATCCGATTTGACGGTACACACACACACACACACAAAATAATAAAATTTTAAAATTACACATATCATGTGCTTCCTTTGTTGTTAGGTGCCTTTGAGCCCTCATAGCGACCCCATGATAAACACACCAGAAACTTAGCTTAATGCTCACGATTTCTAATATGTTGGAGCTCATTTTGACAGTCATTGTGTCAATCCGTCCTTTGGTTTTCCTCTCTTTCCCTGGCCTTTCTCAACATGATGTCTTTCTCCAAAGGCTGTCACCTCCTGATAGCATGCCCAAAGTGTGTGTTCACCATCCTTGCCTCTAAGGAGCATTCTGGTTGCATTTCTTCCCTTGGTGTGTTGTTTGTTTTTTTGGTTAATTTTTTTCCCATTCAAAATAGGGAGTTATTGTTGCTGACATACTCATTTCCTCAAGAGTAAGACTTACTATGTAAAGATGTTAATGTGGTATACATCACTGTTATTTTTAATTTTTTATAAGGAAGCTGATTGATTACTCAAGTGTGTGATGGGCCAAAAGACATTTTTGTTGTTGTTTAAAATGGGACATTTTGTATAAATTGATATTAAAACTCCTCGTGGAGTACAGTATACGGTAAAATGTGAAATAGGTTAGCCCGTAGGACTTACTACTACCTGCCCGAGAATGAAAACTTTTTTGTTTTCATTTATTTTTAGACCAGGGTACATTCGATAGTTATTTTCCCAACAGTTAACAGTTTTCTTAGGAATAGGAAATTACTTGGTGAAATGAGCCAATAACTTAAATATGAAGTCGTCAACTTTACTGTAAGGAAAAAAACTAAGCACATGAAGTTTTTTTAAGACTTACACAGTAAGACCCACACATAGGGTTTTCAGAGGCCTGCTATTTCAGAAGTGGGTGGCCAATCCTTCTTCC
>NW_006399939.1:692457-699846 GCF_000299155.1 Elephantulus edwardii | reverse complement strand
GCAACAATGAATGAATGGAAACCCAAAATCTCTGTAAATGTTTATGAAAATTAATAAAATATAGAAAAAAAAATTACATAATACTGAGAATCTGGGCCTAGCCAAGTCGACATATATTTTTTGTGTGTGTGTGTGTGGACATAATTCAATCAATAACAGGTAGGGTTGCTTCTTCTGGAGAATTTGAGTTTGGAGTTCCTTGGGGCCACCTTGCCTGCCACTTCAAAGAGAGATAATATGTAGGATAACATTGAGAAGATGCAAAGTTGATAAATATAAAAACTACAAAGATACATTGTTTGGATTTCCTGTGTCTAAGGGACCTCTGGTGGCGTAGTTGATGCCGAGTTAGAAGGTGGTCCTTCTGATGGGTGGAACTCACCAGTGCCTCTTCAGGAGAAAGATGCGTCATCTCCTCCTGTGTCATGCACAGCCTCCAAAACCCCTCTGCAGGGTCAGCTATGAGTCAGTTCCTACTGGACATCAGGGAGAGTGATTCTCTAACTCTACCCGAAACACACTGACTTTGCAAGCAGATTATGATATAATTTGCAATTCATCAACTAATGTTGTTATGTGCCATCGAGTCAGAACTGACCCTTCCTGGGGGTTTTTCAAAGACTATAAATTACACAGAAGGAGACTACCCATTGTTCTCCCATGAAGCAACTGATGGATTTGAACTGCGTGCCTTTGGATTCTATTTATTCTTAACTCACTAAATATCCATTTCGGTCACACCACTTCTGACAACCCTCAATAGACTTCTGAGGCCATAAATCTTAATGGGAGTAGAGGGCCTCATCTTTCTTCCATGACGTGGCTGGTGAACTCAAACCACTGACCTTTTGATTAGCAAGCCAGCATAGTAACACCACCACCAAGCCTGGTACCACTCTACCACCCAGGCTCCGTATGAGTCGCAAACAACTCGACGGCACATAACAACAACAACAATAGTATGAGTACAGGCTTTCTGTAATTTGTAAACAAATGTCATTACTGCTTTTCTCTCCATTCTCCCCCCACCCCACACCCCAATCATCTTCCTGAATTACTTTGTTTCAGGTGTGTTTTCCTGGATATGCCATATCATTTGTGGTTTTTGCTCTGTGAGTTTATCAAATAATCCTAATCTGATAAACAGGTGAGTTTAGCCAGTTTGCATTTCATATCTGTATCTATATCTATCTATATATAGTCATAGTTCTGTCATTATGCTTTACAGTGTTTCACAATGCTTAAAAAAATGCTTAACCACTTTTTTTCTCCCTTTTCTATTTACTTGTTGTGTACTGTCAAATTGGATCCGATTTGCATAGGAGGAGATTACCCCTCCTTCTCCAGCAGAGAATCTGAGCATCTGGTGGATTTGAGCCTCATGCCTTTGGGATTACAGCACAGCTTCTTTGCCACTAAGAACCAGAGCTCCCTTTTAATCACTTTTAAAAGCTTTTTGTTAATAGCTTAAAAACTATGAGCTGTTGCTATGTGAATGTTTACACATAGTTGTAGACTTTTAGATAGGTTATTTCCTTACCAGAGCTTTATACACTGTAGCAATTTTCTCTTTTTAAAAGTATCTGTTGATTTCTTACTCTGAGCTGAGCAAAGCTGAAGGAAATTTATGTTCATCTTTCCCCATTCCTCAACTCCTATCTCTTCCTTCCTTCTACAATCCAAAACCAAAATTATTTTTGTAGTGTTTCTTTTAATATATTTAAATATATTTCTACTTTTAATTTCTTGGCTTATCAATTTAACTAATTCCTTTTGATGATGTTACAATTATTATAAATACAAAGTTTACATTCCGAGGTTCACACAAGGAGTTCTGGCGTCTTTTTAGTAGGAAGTTGTGCTGCTCTCTGGTGCTTATAACACACAAAATCAACACAAAATGGACCATAGATTTGAATAGGAGAAAAATTGAAACCTTTTGTTCAATAAAAAGGGAACAGAAAGAAAGATCAGAGCTGTGTGAGGCAAAGGTTAAGCAAAGACTGTTTACACTTGACACTGAAAGTTGACCTCACTGTTTCAATTAGGGAGCACTGATTTTGCCCCTCCGGGTATGGAGAAATAGGCTCTGTTTGCATTATGTGTGATCTGAAGCCAATGGTATGTTCTTTCAACATCTTCCCATGGTTCTGTTTGACTTTCACATTATTTGATGGCTCTTCTTTATATTTTTTGTTTTGGGGATGTCAAATGTCTCTTTATTCTTTCTAAAAAATGAAGTTTGAACTTCCGTTTTGTGTTTTCCTTTTTGGGTCATTTCCAAGAGGAGATAAATGACCAAATTTCTTCTCTTATTGAAAACCAGAAGTCTTCCCCTGAATGGTTATTGACTGACTGTCTAAATGATCATTTGAAGTAAAGATTCATTTCCCAACAGAATATAATCACTCGAAGTTTGTTTCTGTGTCACAGAAATGATATGATTTTAATTAAAAAACCTGCTCTGATTTACATGTTTCTTGGACCCCTCCTATCTGAACCTTTCACTTTTTCTGGTCCAGATATGACCCTCTACAATTGGCTTGAAAGAAAGACCAAAATGTGTGTCCAAAGAGACTCTGAAACGTGTTCCAGAACATAGAGGAGCTAAAGCAAAATGGGGGGGGGGGAGGAACCCTATAAAGTTAAGGAGTTGAACAGAAGATGATTTTAACGGGCAGCTCAAGAAGACAAAACAGAGTATTATAAAGAAATATGCAAAGACCAGCTATTAAAAAAAAACAGGAAGAACATGCTTGGCATTTCTCAAGATGAAAGAAAGAACTGAGAAAAAAGATTCAAGCTTCAAGTTGCAATTCTGAAGTACTCTATGGGTAAAATAAATAAAATATTGAATGACACAGCATCAAACAAAGATGGAAGGAACACAGAGTCACTGCATCAAAAAGAGTTGGTCCGTACCCTTATGGAATGAGGGTTGCAGAGTGGATTATATTTGGGGTGGGGGTGGGGGATATGTGGGGGAGGGGTATTGTGTACCAGTGAAGGCGTTTTTCTTTTGCTTTTCAAGGAGAGGAGTGAACGGGAGTGGGGGGGAGAAAAGTGCAACAATGAATGAATGGAATTCAAAAATCTCTGTAGATGTTCATTGAAATAAAAAAAAATTTAAAAAAATTAAAAAAAAAATTTTTTTTAAAAAAAGAGTTGGTCAACACCCAACCATTTCTGGAGGTTGCATATAATCAGGAACCAGTGATGCTGGAGAAAGAAGTCTAAGCTTCAGGAACTCACGGAATACCAGTGAAGTGTCTGAACAAACATGTTCACTTGTCTATGAAAAGACACGTGGAAGAACCTACTTGGTGAACCAGCTAGAAGCGAACCATATTTGTGCTCATTCCAAAGAAAAGGTAGCCAGTAGAATGAGAATCATCAAACATTATCATTAATACCATATATAAATGAAATCTTGCTGAAGAGAATGACAAACTCAGGAAAGGTTTGTGTCCTTTTTTCCACACTTCTTTAGTCTGTATGCTGGGCAAATAATTTAAGGAACTGGCCTGTCTGAAGAACAGTGTGCCATCAGGATTGGAGGAAGACTCATCAACAACCTATGTTACAAAGATGACACAGTCTTGCTTTCTGAGAGTGAAGAAGACTTAAAGCACTTACTGAAGAAGATTAAGGACTACAGCCTTCAAAATGGATTATACTTAAAAAATCCTCACAAGTTGACCCACAGGCAGCATTTTAATAGATGGAGAAAGGATTGAACCTGTCATTTTACTTGGATCCACAATCAACACTCTCGAAAACAGCAGTCAAGAAATGAAAAGAAAGATAAAAAAGAAATGAAAAGATTTACTGCAATGGCCACATCTGCTGCCTATGACCTGTTTAAAGTGCTGAAGAGCAAAGATGTCAGCTTAGAGACTAAAACGTGCTTGTCCCAAGCTTTTCTTTATCATATGCATGTGAAAGTTAGACAATGATTAAGGAAGAACGAAGGAGAATAAATGCTTTCGAACTACATGTTGAACATACTTGTGACTTGTGTCAAGAGAACACGGACCTCTCTCTTGGAAGAAGAAACACTCCTTAGAAGTGATGATGGTAAGCCTTTGTTTCACATAGTTTGGGCATTCTTTCAAATGTGACTGTCCTCGGAGTACAGGGTGGGACTTACTATTTTGTAGGCTAAGCTCCACACTCTGTACCAAATTATACTACTCACTACAAGCACTCTTTTAGGGCAAATTTTCCCTATTTAAATACCCAAGTGGCTTACATTTTCCCTCTATAGCTACATCAATATCCATCAAGTATATTATACTTTTCACAAGCTACATTTCAATATATTTTTAAAAATCCCATATAGTTGAAATCAACAAAAATCCTAATCATTTCTTATATCTTAACATTATAATGTGAACCAAAAAAAAAGGAAACAAAATTATTCATAAAGTTAAATAAACAAAAACCTTAACACATTAACCTTTCAAAGAATGAACAGTTTCTTTTTTTTTGGCTTTTTTTTTCTATAATTATATTTTATTAATTTTCATAAACATTTACAGAGATTTTGGGCTTCCACTCATTCATTGTTGCACTATTCTCTCTACCCTCCTCCCAGTTTGTTCTTGTCCAAATGCCACAGTGCTTGTCAAAGCCAGTTCTGATTAATCTTCTTTGTCAGTGTATCCTTTGCCATTCCCTATCACTCCTCCCTGAGAGAGACTTCACCCTGAGTCATAAGGAAAAGGGGATGGCGTATTCTCTTAGCTACTTCCTGCTGAAAAGGGACGCTGTGGGTTTCAGGGTGAAGATCTTCTCTCACTACTCTAAAGGGCCCCTTTGGCAGTAGGAAACACATAGACTATTATGGAGATTGATTTTGGAATTCAGATGCACTCTTATTGATTGTGCTTGGCTGTACATGTACATATCCTTGAAGATGTATCATGGGGGTGTTGCAACCTAGAAGACACAAATTTGACTAACAAGTTATAAGTACATGAGTCCAAAAATTATGGAAAAGTAAAAGAAAAGATTCTTTCATTGTTTTACAAACCCTCCCCCAGGTCCCCTCCACCATGCAGCCCTCGCTCTAGTCTCCTGTGATGACAGAAATACCTAGTTATATCTCTCTTTTAGACGGTTTTCTCCCTCCTCTGTTTCAGTGCAGTACACATTATTGAACCCATCTTACTCATTCTCTCCCCAACCCCAAGGACAGTCCCATTCTACAACAGTGGCATCATGTAATATTTGTCCTTTTGTGACTGGGATATTTCACTCAGCATAATGAGAATGAACAGTTTCAACTTCATTCTCTACTGTTTTTGGTCTTAGGCTATAAAGCAGCTTCTCAACTTTTCTTTCCATCTTAGTAGAAGCAAAAGTAACCTTTTGGGTTGGCTCCTCCACTTTACAGAAATAAACAATAACCATTTTAACTGTACATTTTCCCAGGCTCCACATTCACAAAATCAAACCATGTTTCTGTGAATCTGAAACAATGATCCCCACTCCTTCTGATGCCAACTGTCTATAGAGCAGGAAATGGGACATGGGGGTACAGGTCCGTGAGTGGCTCCCTGAAAGAGCCAGAGGGAGTGAGAATAGCACAGCCCCTCACCGCCCCAGAACAGAAAGCACCTAAAGAGCTACCAGCCCAGCCCCATGGTACCTCTAGAGCCACACCAGCAGCAAGGGATTAATTTATACATTGTTGATTCAGACTGTGGCACCAAGACTGGGGTTTATTAGGGAAATAAGTTGGAGAGTGGGGGAGATAAAGAATATCACTCAGTGCAATTCCAGGGTTTGGTCCAGAAGTTCCAGGGCATAATTCTCCACAGCAATGCCATAGCCTCTCCACCACCATCACTCAAGGTTTCACTCTCACCAGGGTCTCACCCTAGTCAGGGTCTCATTCTGGTCTCATTCTCACCAGAGTCTTGCTCCAGTCTCCCTCAGGTCTAACCACCCAGTGTGGGAACCTCTCTCGCTCTCGCTCTTGCGCTTGTCCTAGTCTCACAGCTATTGATAATTTACAAGACCATGTGTCTGTAGTTAAGGTAGCTGGAGATCAGGGATGTAATGTAATGGCTAAAAAAAATCCAACTTTAGGCTAACACCACAGTCACCATGTTTTATTTTACTTACTTTGTACAAAGGAAAACAGATGAAATCACAGAGTATTTCTGGACAACATTTGAGAAGCCTAAGAATTCTTAATTACTGAATCAAGAATGAAGAAATACTTCAATTTCTTTAGCTCTCAAGTGATGGGCGTTGGATCTTTCTACTCTTTAAGTGTCTGAGGTAGTGGTAGGAAGGATAATGAAATGGATGACTATTTTTTTATTTCAAGTTAAACATAACCAAGAGAGACCAGTGGCACAGAATCTGGGAGAAGGCCAATGTGACCTCAGGTGCCTTCAATGGGAATTGGGGTGGACAAGGAATTTTCAGGCTCTGGGATTATGTGGATTTTCTGTCGTTGCTGCACTGTTGTAGCCGGAGACCAACAGCTAACAGCTAACCCAGCAGGCATGTTATCAGGAGGGCTCAGTCCCTAGAGAATGGCCTCATGCTTGGAAAAGTAAAAAGTCAGCAAAAAGAGGAAAATCCCCCGCAAGATGAACGGACATAGTGGCTGCAATAATGGCTTTGGCAAAGCAGAGAATGTGTGGACGGCCCAAGGTCAGGGAGGATTGTCTTCTGTTGTGCTCAGAGCTGCTGAATTGGAGCTGTCTCAGTGGACCAGAGAACAGCAACAGGATCCAAACTGTTACTTTGTTGTTCTGTGGTGACTTGCATGTTGCTGTGTTGAATGCTTATCCTGATGGATGTGTCAGTTACTAGCATGGTTGCCATTGGTGGGCAGATTTTAGCAGAGAGTCAAGATTAAGACAGACTGGGAAGAAAGGCCTGGTGGTCCACTTCCAAAATTAGCTAATGAAAACCCTCTGCATACCGACAAAATATTGTCCAGTATAATACTGGACACAAAATTTACAGTAGCCACAACAATGAGCTGGACCAACAATTGTGAGGATGGTGGTGGGCTGGATAGCATTAATCTGTACTATTCCATACTTGTTGTTTGTTGTTGTTATGTGCCATTGCGTCACTTGCGACTCATAGTGACCCTCTGAACAAGAGCCCTAAATCCTGCTTTATCCTGTGCCAACCTTATTGTCTCTGACACATCTACCCCCATTACCACAGTATACAAGATACCAGAATTTAATTTCTCTTTATAGCTGAATGGGAATCCTAGAACATTTGATTGTGCCAATGTCAAACCTATACTTGGACCAAGAGGCAGTCGTCAGAACAGAGCAAGGAGACACTACATGATTCAAAATCAAGAAGGGGGTCCATCAGGGATGTATTCTGTCTCCATACCTTTTCAAT
>NW_006399939.1:681322-691977 GCF_000299155.1 Elephantulus edwardii | reverse complement strand
TTGATGCCTTTGAGCTGTGGTGCTGGAGAAGAGTGTTGAATATACCATGGACTGCTAGGAGAACAAACAGGTTTGTCCTGGAGAGGGTGAAGCCAGAATGCTCCTTGGAGTCGATTCTGAAGCTTTGTCTGACATATTTTGGGCATGTTGCAAGGAGGGACTGGTCCTTGGAAGAGAGACATCATATTTGGCAGAGGGAGGGACAGCGCAGGAGAGGAAGACCTTCAATGAGATGGATCGATTCTGTGAGTAGAGTGGTGGGAATAAGTGTGTCTGAGATGGCGAGGTTGGCACAGGATAGAATGATGTTTAGGGCTCTTATACATAGGGTCGCTATGAGTTGCAAGCGACTCGATGGCACATAACAACAACATGACTGAATAGTATTCCATTGTATAGATAGTCTCATTTTTGTTTATCCATTCATCTGTTGCTGGACACTTGGGTTGTTACTGATAGGACAGTATTAATAAGTTCAGAATTTTAGATATATGTGTCAGTTATAAAACTATAGTTATTTTTCTTCAGCCTGCAAAACTAGTTACTTAGCCTCTGAATTCTGTTTCCTTTCTTTAGTCATGTAAAGTAGTTTGATCTGTCTGTTTACCAGGAGAGGAAATGCATCTATCCTAGATCCTGGTGAAGGTGAAGCTGGTTCTCCAGTCATATGTAAATTGTGTCTTAACCTGTCGGTTTACCAGGAAGAGAACTGTGTCCTTCCTGAATTACTGTAGAAATTACTTTTTTACTAACAAAAGTGCATTGTTAAATGAGCTAGTGTTTCACCTTAGTATCAAACACAATGACCACTCCCAGACGGGGAAGCAGTCTTTGAGGCCAAGATCCACTGTCCTCCACAGATCTGTAATAAAGTGCTTTTATGGATATTGCAATCTGTTTGTCTTATTGGCAATTGACTACAGAAAGAGCCCCTTTGCATTCAATAACATTACCTCTTGGCTGCTGTGAATAGTGCTGCAGTGAACATCGGTGTACAAGTATACATTGGTATCCTTCCTTTCACTTCTTTTAGATACATGTCTAGGAGTGAATTTCTGGGTCATATGATAGACTTGGCTTACAATAGACTCATCAGGCCTGACTTCATTATGGATGGTCAAGCTCAACAGGACTGGATGGTGAAAGAGCAGATTTAATAGGAGAAAAATGATGACAACTTGAATGATGGAGCGAAGTGTGTGGATTGATGGAGAAGGCAGTGTTAATACGATGTGGTGAATGTGGGGTTGCAGGGCAGGGAGACCGTGGAGATTCCAGTTACAAGCATAACAATGACAATGAAGATGGTAACACTGCTCCCTGAGATAAAGGACAGAGGAGAAGTCTCTCTCTAGGGCAAAGAGAAGCAATGAATTAACTTTGGACATGCTGCCTTTGAGATGTGAATGTCGTTGCCAGTTGTCGTCAAGTCAGCCCTAGATTCAAGATAAACCCATGTTCAAGGAAACAGGAAATGCAGCCTGGTCCTCACCACCCTCGTGGCTGGTGATGGATCAGACCACTTGTGGTCCATGTACCTTCACCGACTGCTTTTCAGAACCACATGGCAGGGTACCTTTCTCCCTCATCTAGAAGTTCTGTTGAAAGCTGCTCAGCACCATAGTCACACACTAGGCGCTCCAATGAAATGTGTGTATGTATCTTTATATATAGTTGTTGTTGTGTACAGTACAGTTGGAACCAATCCATAGCTGACCCTCTGGAAGGTTTTCAGAGGTACTTAATAGCATGGGAGGAGATTGCCCATCCTTCTCCCACAGAGCAGCTGGTGGCCTTAACCCATGTGCCTTCGGGATTGCAGTGTAACTTCCTGCCACTATATATATATATATATATGTGTGTGTGTGTGTGTGTGTGTGTGTGTGTGTATCTATTCTATATATCTATACCTCTCTCTCTATATATATATATATCTATATATAATGAGTTCACACTGATACTGATATGGTGGTATTAATAAGTTCAGAATTTTCTATATAGGTATCAATTATAGGGTGGTATTAATACGTTTAGAATTCTCTACATAGGTATCAGTTATAAAACTATAGTTCTTTTTCTTTATCCTGCAAAACTAGTTGCTTAGCCTCAGGATTCTCTGTTTCCTGTCTTTAGTCTGTAGAGTAGTTTGATCTGTCTATTTACCAGAACCTAGATGCTGGTGAAGCTGGTTCTCTAGTCATATGTAAACTATATCTTTTTTTTTTAATTTTTTACTATTTTGTGTGCGTGTACCGTCAAATCAGATCTGACTGGTACAGGAGGATATTGCGCCTCCTTCTCCGGCAGAGCATCTGGTGGATTCGAACTGTGTTCCTCTGGGATTGCAGTGCAGCTTCTTGCCACTAGGCCACCAGAGCTCCCCTGTAAACTGTATCTTAATCTGCCTGTTGACCAGGAAGAGAACTGCACCTTCCTGAATTACTGATACATAGATGGGAACTGTCATTTTCAGATGTAGAAATTACCCTTTTTTACTAACAAAAGTACATTGTTAAATGAGCTGGAGTTTCATCCTAGTATATAAGGCCATGGCTACTCCCAGATGGGGAGGCAGTCTTAGAGGTCACTCTCTGTCTCCCAAATCTGTGTAATAAAAGTGCATGAATATTGCAATATGGATATTGCAATCTGTTTTTCTTATTGGCGACTGACTACAGAAAGAACCCCTTGTGTTCAGTAACGATACCTCCAATCAGGCCAGCTTTGGTGGCCTACAGGCAAGAAACTGCACTGCAATCCCAGAGAAACTCGGTTCAAATCCACCAGGTGCTCTGCTGGAGAAGGAGGGAAAATCTCCTGTACCAATCAGATCTGATTTGACGGTAAACACTAAATATCTTCTATCAGTGGTTTCCAACTATATTAACACATTTATTCAGCCTTACAATGTACCTAACATAGTTTCTAAATAGATTTGTCAGTACCCCTGTGGAAGCAATTATACTGAAGAATTCAGAATTCTTTGCTTCTCCTCCTCTTCCACCAGAGTCCAGATTCTAAACCATCAACTCCCCAGCAAGGTTACTTGCTGGCAGGAAGGTAGAAGGTGGGAGAAAGCAGAGGATTACAGGAAGAGGTGAAAAGGAGGCTTTGGAAAACAGGAGTGAGTTTCTGCATCAGAAAAGCATTCCTAGGCCTTAGGGAGAGAAGTGTGCAGGGCCCCCCAGCCACCCAACAGCATGATATCCTGTAGCCGTCCTGGCAGCCTAGGTGTGGGAGTACAGGCACAGATGGTTGGGGTGGCTGGGCTGATCCCAAGTTAAGGAACTAGCAGGTGGAAGTGGCAGAGGGCAGAGGGGGAGGACCTAGGGTGCTGGCAGGAGAGCAGCTGATGTCATGGATCCTGGCGTGTGGATTGAATGAGGTAGGAGTGCAGAGGAGGTTGACCAGTGCTGACAAGTACTGTTACCAGATGCCTGGAGTCAGTTCTAACTCAGTGCGTCCTCATGCACAGCAGAATCAAACACTGCCCGGTCCTGTCCCATCCTCACAATCACTGCTGATTGATTGATTCTGGTCACTGAACCCAAGGATCTAGAATTAGCCAGTAAAGGGGCTGTGAAGAGAACTGGTGTATGTATATACCAAACCTGCTTGAGAAAAGTATGGGAAGAACTGCTGCAAAGAGATCTTCTCTCCGCAAGGACTAGGATGCAGTGAGAGAAGGCCGATCTGGCCCAGTGGAAAAGCTGTTCAAGGCACACTACAGCAATGTAGATAGAAAGCTGAGAAGGTCACGTCCAGGTGAGGGTGGTGTCATAGGAAGGAAGGGACTTTAGAGATCAGTTCACTAGCACAGGTTTTTTGTTTGTTTTTGAGGGAAGTGGTGTTAGTGGTAAGAACTATTTATTTTACTAAAAAATGTGTATTTATTTTAATGAATTTTTTTGAGTGACAGTTTACAAATCATACTGGTTTTTCATTCAGCCATTCATACATTTTGTGCTATAGCATTCATTACAGCTGATTAATCTAATTAGTTAATTACAAAGTCTGATCAGTCCCTTAATGTACACAGCTTTCTCTTTACACATTTTTCACTCCCTTTCCATCCCTCTCATTCTTGGTAATCCTCCAAGAATCATTCTCTGTGTGAACCTTTTCTTAGTTTTATCATAACAGTGGTCTGCTCCAGTGCTCGCCTTAATTGCACCCCCCCCGTTGTGTACCATCAAATCAGATCCGACTGGCACAGGAGATTGCCCCTCCTTCTCCAGCAAAGCATCTAATGGATTCGAACCGTGCACCTTCGGGATTGCAGTTCAGCTTTTCGCCACTAGGCCACCAGAGCGCCCTAGAGCTTGCCCTTTTGTGACTGAATTTTGTTACTGAGAGCTATTTCCTCTAGTTTCATCCATGCTGTGCAGTATTTCAGGAATTGTTCTTTAAGTGATGCATAATACTCCATCATGTGAATGCAGTTTCTTTAGCCATTTGCAACAATCTCTGTAAGAACCACTCAAAATTATCTTTAAAAGGAAAAAGAAAATGTATTCATTATAAAGACTCACATACTGATACTGTAATAAAATGTGAGTCACCAGATGGTTCTAACACTGGTCATCTAGGTAGTGGTGGTGGCTAAAATAATTTAAAAGTGATAAGAAAAAAGGCTGATAAACTTCTAATCCAACATGGTAAGAAAAAGGTCAAGTCAAAACAGAGATCTGGCATAATCTAAGGTGACCTTTACTTAATATACAAGGCCAGTGTGCTGCTGTGACATGTGCAGCCCGTAGAACACGCTAGTGCTTGTGAAAGGTGAATGAAAAGACTGATATGAAGGATCAATTTCCTTAACACTGTGTTTAAATCTTGGAAGCAGGAGTGGCATCCACTTCCTAAACAACATGCCTCTAGAAACTATGAACTTTGATGAATGACTATAGTTATAGAGGGGCTTCAGGCCTTTTGTTCATAGGGTCCCTATGAGTTGTGCTCAACTCAATAGCAATCTACAACAGCAGTGTATAAGTCAATTAAAGGAAACAACTAGTTAGACAGAAAATATTTTAATACATGGGTTAAAAATAAAACATAACCAAGCTGAACAAAATACATGCACCACTAAATTCTGGGAAGCACAGAACTTTTTTTTCTATGTGGGAATACCTCACTTAGCGCGGACCTTATGCATGTCAGCATGAACCTTATGTATGACAGCATGACTATAACCACTAGAAAACGCTGACACAAAGCACTTTAAAAATTTTTTTTTTACTTTTATTTTTTACAAAGCACTTTTCTATAGCACACTCCCAGAATGTGTTGAAAATACTTTGATCTTATGAAATTCATTTGTGCACAATTTTAGGGAGAATATCTATTGGTTAAATGAGGTATATTTGTGCTGTACTTCCAGGAGCATACACGAGTTTCTGATAAGGCTTTTCTAAATGTTATAGTAAAGTTTAATTCTATGAAAAAGTAACTGCATTCATGAGGTATGCATCTTGAGAGCATGAGCACAGCATAAGCTCAATATGTGAATGGAGAATGAATGTACGATGCAGTATACACCAGATGAATGCATCCCACAGCATCCTACAGCTCCTGTCACAGGGTGTCTAACTCTGTGTGCCTGTGTGCACCGTAGCCCAGGCTCGTCTATGGGTAGGTGTATACGTGCAAGGACGGGTATACTGGCATGGTGGCATGGTCTCTCTTCACAACATGGTATCTGCTCCTGGACCAGTTTGTCTTTATGCCTGGAGTTGGCTCTTGGCTGGTGTGTGCTCTTCTCTTTGGAGAGCATGATACTGCAGTGTCCAACGTTTTGCTCTGTGCAAACAAGATATGGAAGTTGCAATCACTTTATAATATGATTTATAATAAGTTAGAGTTGGGGTTGGTTTTGCAATTATTCAAAATTTTAATTGCCTTGAAAAGCCGCGGGCCTGCATTTTTATTTTTAAATCAGCAGTAGGGTAATTTTATTTGACTGCATTTGGCGCACATCGGTCTAGGGCAGTTTCTTTATATAGGGGTTTTAGGGAGGGCTAAGGAGGACAGCAGGAGTGGCATCCACTTCCTAAACAACATGCCTCCAGAACCTCTATGAACTTTGATAAATGTTAATAATAGTTATAGAAAGGCTTCAGAGCTTTTGTTCACAGGGAAGACAATCAACAACAACAGGGAGGACAGATCCTTATCAGGGTCCAGGCGGCTTTAGATGTTACAGGTTTCTCATGGAACAACTGCTAAATTTTTCCTCCATTCCAGACCCTAAAGGAATATAATGGAGACGGGCTGAAGTGATGTCTAGCTACTTCCTGCTGAAGTGGGGCGATGTTGATCTGAAAGAGGCACATAATTTTCCTGTGTTCTTGGGCAGTTGTGGGACTGCATTTTTGAAACTGTCTAGAAACATTACAGGAAGGAAGAGAACTGGATTGATGAAGTGGATCAAAGGGGAAAGGACCCATTTTTTCATGTCTGCTTTAGCTAGACATGTTAGAGTGGAAGTTTAATGCCCACGTCTTTGTTAGAGAAACAGCATATTAGAAACTTGAAATGACTATTAAAATATTCTTCTACTCTGTCATATTTAACTGAATTCATGGGTATTTGTTACTGTTTAACTAGCATGTTTCAGTTTACAGGGTGTGGTATTAGCCACCTATCAGCCTCTCTTTATGACTTTGTGCAAAGGAGGCTGAGTGGAGAGAGCACGCTAGTCATGCTTGAGTCTGTCAGGACAGAAACCCACTTTGAATTGACTGTTAACACTCCTCTTCAGTTGCAGTTATGCTATGCTTGATCTCGACCCTGCCTGAGAATCTCTGCCTCTGTGGCAGGCCCCACACACAGGTTCTCCGTGAGATGATGCTGTTGTCAGGTGCCATGAAGTCAGCTCCACTGTATGGTAACCCATGTGTATCAGAACGAAACTAGGCCTGGTCCTGTGCTAATGTCACCAATGGCAACATGAGAAATCACTCTGAGCACCCAAAGCAAGGAGCTGGGGAAGACAGCAGGGGCTCCACTTCGGGAGAACGGCCCACTTCTTCCCAGCACACCAGCGCCAAGCCATCGCCATGATTCTCAACCTCTTTCACGCAGACACAGGTGAGCAGCACCCTCCATGAAGGCACCCACAGCTGCTCTCTTTCTAGCCGAATTGCCACCCCTTTTTCCTTCCATTTATATAAGTGCAAATGAATGAGAAAGATGTTAGTAGACATAGATGGGGGCCATATATAAAATCGTTCTCATTTATTCCTTTGTCAAAGCAAATAATTCACAAAGCTGCTTTGTACTGAATGATTACTAGTGGCATGGTTAACATCGTCTCCCCATGGCTGAGAACTGTGGCATTAATCACCAGTATACCCAAAACGTTGCTGTGGAGGTACAGAAGAATGACTGCCTAACAAATGTTTGTGAAAACTAAATCGTCAGTGAAAAATTCTAAGTAGGCTTTCTCTGGCCCTGGTGGGCCGGGTCCTACGGTGGTTCGATTATTTGTGACCTGAAATACAAACCATCACCATTAACCTGAGCAGAACAAATCTGAGAAGGCATACTATGTGTATCACCAGCTTGTCAAACCACAGAATGCAATGGAAAAGTGAACAAACAAACACAAACCAATGACATATATGTACATGTTGTTAAGTGAAGTACCTGTATTGTCTTGTTAGTCTGAGCCAGAATTAAGGTGGTGATTTTTGATGGATCCAGGGAGATGTCTTTGTCTCTTCCACTTAACCATGTCTAAAATTAAATAAGCACATTCTCACTAAACATATCACTTAAACAAGTGAGTTGAATAAGCAATTATACTGAACATACATTATTTGTGTAATTTTTATCAATGCATGTTGATGCATTATGATACTTGGATATGAAAAGAGAGGATGAAAATGAACAATTCAATGAAAAGAATGAGCACTAACATTTATTGAGTGCCTACTACATGCCGTGGTGCCCCTAGCCAATGTAAATATACTTGGCTGTCAACTAAAGGGCTGGTGGGTTGAGTCCATTCAGAAATGCCCTGGAAGAAAGGTCTACAGTCTGAACTACTTTCAAAACAAATCAGCCATTGAAAAACCTCATGAAGCTCCTCAGTTCTACCCTGACACACAAGGGTTTACCATGAATTGGAATGGACATGATGCCAACTGGCTCATCATATGCCGGGCACTCTACTCCATGAATGAAATATTATTGCTCCTATTTTTCCACAGATTAGCCAGTAAAAGCCATATGGACCACAGACTGTTGTCTGAGACTGCCTCATTCACCATAGATTGCCATGAGGAGGGACTAATCACTGGAAATGGACAGTTTGCTTGGTAAGCAAAGGGGATGCAAAGGCTAATGAAGCCCTTGGTCAGCTAAACTGAGACAACGGCCATGACAACCGACTCAACCACGCTTGTCAGCTGAAGGAGGTCAATGTCTTGTTCTCTTAAACGTAAGGTTGCCAAGAATCAGAGCTGACTTGATGGCAACTAATACCAACATTTTTTTTCAGAGGCAGAAAGTTCCTTGGGGCTTTAGTAACTCACAGAATATTAACAGTAAGACTGGCTCTCGAGAGGAGGACAGCTGTGTTGTGCTGAGGGGTTCCTCAGTGTAATGCATGGAGACCACACTGTAACATTAACCAGGGAGTAGCACTCAGCACTACAGGACCCATCTTGCACTCTATCCACTAAGAAACAGCCAGCATTATAGCAAAACATAGTTCATACATAAAAAATTAATAATTTTGTAAGTCACAAGGACTTCATGGTGAGAACACCCTAACAGCTGGTGCAGTGCCTATCATTTGTGTTTCTACAACTACTTTGATCATAACTACTTTGATAGTGTTGTGTCCAATGTTGTACTTCAGTGAAGGGCTTAGCACTTAGTAGGTGAGCAATAAAAACTGTAGACTAGATGGATGGTTGCATGGGTGGGTGAAAAAATGATGCAGACCAGCCTGTGCTTTTGTTTGTTGTATTAAATCACAAATTAGTAATATTTGCTGTTAGCCTTCAGTGGTATATAATCCCAAACTCAACGTCCTCTTAACTCCCAGTGGCCCTGACAGGTAAGGATGACACCAATGGCTATGAATTCTTCACCTTGTTTGTTGCTAACTAGAGAAATCAATTAGTGTAATAGAGTAAAGCAAAAATTCTACCTCATTTAATCTTGGTTTGTCATGTTTCATTGTTGAAGAACCAGGAGTCTCTGAATTATTAAAAAAAGTATGCTGCTTTTGCAGAGGAGAAGCAAATCCTGCCCTTCCCTATAAGGATTGAGCACAAAGAGACTTTTAAAATGGATCCATTCACAACTGGTCCCATTTCCACGGTCAAAATCCATGGTAGCAGCAGTCCAGAAATCAAAAGACATATTACACTGTGAAAACCGGTTGTAATGGACATCTTTAAAGTGCTAAAAAAAGAAGGATGTTAAAGACTAAGGTGCGCCTGATCCAAGCCATGGTATCTTCAGTTGCTTCTTATGCATTTGAAAGTTGGACAATGAATAAGGAAGACCTTAGCATAATGACTGCCTCTGAATTATGGTGTTAGGAGAAAGTATTAAATGTCCCACAGAATACCAGAAGAACAAACAAGTGTGACTTGGAGGAAGTCCAACTGGGTGCTCCTTAGAGGTGAGGAGGGTGAAAAGCACAGTACTTTGGGCAAGTGGTCAAGAGGGGCTACTCCTTGGAAAAAGACATTGTGGTGGGGAGAATGGAAGGTCCCAGACAAGAGGAAGAATTGCAAGAAGATAGACTAACATAGTGTTGACATAGTGACTACCGCGATGGGTTTGAGCACGGTGGTGACCATGAGCACGGAGCAGGGCAGGGTCTCTCAGCTGTAGTCAACTTGATGGCACCTAACAACAATAACCACCTAAAAGCCAAACTCTCGCCTCTGAAAGCGTTTTCATGTTTAGCAAGGGGGTGGGTGGTGCTGGAAAGGAGGAGAAACACTGGGAAAGAGCCATCTAGATGTCCTGATCCTGGAGGATGCCTGATGCCTCAGTCATCCAACCACTGTGGACTTCCACCTTTCCAGCACCACCTCTCTTCTGGAAAAGCCATAGAACATAAAATAGAAAGCTGCTCTTCGCAGCCCCCATCTCTTTTTCACTTTAGAGAAAGCCTTAGCTCTTTTTCCAGCTCCCTTGATGGAATAACCTGTGACCAGACAGGAGTAGGTGGCAGACTTTCTTACAAGGCCATCTTTGGTGAACTTTAATTCTCGCATCAAATTATTTTTCTGATACTGCTCATTTCGCTGTTTCCTAGTCTGGAGTAGTTTCTTTTTCTTCTTCTTACACGTCTTCTTCTTACACGTCTTCTTCTTCTGATTCAACTGCTATACAAAGTGCAGAGAAAGCAATTATTGAGGATTCCAGGTCACTCTTTTCACACACACACATGCACACAACACACAGTCAATCTAGTCTGCAGGTTCTTACAGTGTCCAATGCCTTTTTGAGAATTAGCAGGTTAAGTTCAGTAACCTTCTTACCAGAGGCTGCTCCCTACATCATAACTCAAACCTCACTTTAAAAAAAATTTAAAATAAAATTTTTGTTTTATACTGGTTTACTTACGAAGTCCATATACATTGTTCTTCACACTGGCTCTATTGCCTTGATGTTACCCACCC
>NW_006399939.1:655978-678257 GCF_000299155.1 Elephantulus edwardii | reverse complement strand
ATAGAGCAGGGTTTAGGGCTGTTGTGCATAGCGTCGCTATGAGTCGGAAACGACTCGACGGCACATAACAACAACAACAACAATTACAAAGTTCGTACACATTGCTTTTCACATTGAATCTTTCCAGTTTCCTTTACTCACTCCTCCCTCCACCCATCAAATTGTGTGACCCTGATTAACCACCACAGCTGCCCATCCTCACCCCTTTGCTCCCACCCTCCCCTACTTGGATCCTCATACACATTCTACACTAATGTCAAACTTCCCTTATCCTGCGAGAGGGCACCTAGACAGACCAAAGCTGCCTGGGAGTTGAAATATTAAATCAGATAATAATGATTAGATGTGTGGGTATAACTATACATTTGGTTGTGACTACCAAGTGCTTTTAGCAGCTAATGAAGCTCAGGCTAACTGTTCCACTACGTGGTGAAGCTTACACTGATCTTGCTATAAATCTGGCAGAAGAAATGACGGGGCACAGCTTGATTTGGCTGACAGCCTTAATCTCCTCCTATGAGGCAGAGAATTCCTACTGTAAGTAGGAAATCATGTGCACAATAAACCAAACAAATGCTTTGTTTCTACTCAAGATCCATGGCATCTATGCAAGAAAATATCTGTGAACAGGTGAGTGAGAACAATTACAAAACAAACTAAAAATCAAAACTGACAACAAATACAAACTAGGGGAAAACTATGATGAGTAACAATTTTTGTTTTAAAAATGTGGGTCATTTCTAAAGTTTTAAAAAATATTATTAATTTTTGAGTGTTTGTTTACAAATCCTATTGGGTTTTTATTTGTTCATTTATAGATATTTTGTTTTAAAATATTAATGTTGTTGATTGCTGTAGAGTCAAGCATGACTCAGAGCGACCCTCTGAACCAAAGCCTTTCTATAACTCTCATCATTTATCAAAGTTCATAGAGTTTCCAGAGGCATGTGGTTTAGGAAGTAGATGCCTCTCCTGCTTTCAAATAGCCAATGATTAATGTAATTAATTATTGTGTCTAATTAACCCCTTATTTTCTATTTCTTTTCCCTTTACTAAATATATATTGTTATTAATTTTTACTGTCCTCTTTTCCTTTCTCATCTCTGTTAATCCCCCAAGATTGATTCTACCAAAAATGTGGTAATTTTTTATTGGAACACTGATTGATAAATTGCTGATAGGAAGGAACGGTACAATTGTTATGAAAAACAGTATGATTTGTAAACCTTCACTCAAACAAAAAGAATGAATAATTTTTAACAATCACCATCTCTCAACATGATTTTTATCTTTAGTTAAAATTGTAGAGTGAATATAGAGTTCCCATCCTTATTTTTTTCTCTTAGATTTTTAAAAACAAGTTATAAAGGACACAATTAAAACCTCCAAGGCTGGGTGTCTAGTTAGGACACTACTTCTACATTTTATGATTGAAGAAGGAACTTAAGATGCTGTTTACCCTCTAAAAAAAATCCCATCAAAGCATCCTGTTGTGGTATGATGGCATGATGTTGTGGTATTCCTAAGGCTAGATGTGAGAGTCTACATCATCTCACCTTATCTGTTATGTCCAGTAGATGAAGGGGGAGACCGTCTGAGAGGGAGCTGTCAGACCCGCTGGTACTGTTTCCAAAAGGAAAGAAGAGAGAGAAACAACTGTCATTCATATATTTGGGAAGTGTAACATTTACCAGATGAGATGTCTAAATTGGGGTAGCTAGTCAGCTTTTTGCCCACATTGTCTATGTTTCCATTTTGCAGGAATATGTGACAAGAATATCATTCATTCACTCACTTGCTTATCTTGAATACTCCAAACCAGGCAGTGTATTAGGAACAGTGTAAAGATGAGAGAGTCAGAGTCCTGGAACCCAGGAGTTGACAATCCAGCCAGATGGGCAAAGTTGCCCATATCAGTGGCTGGGAGAGGCTACAGGATTATCAAGGCACATCCTCAGGGGAGATTGGCAGACTTGATTTGTTTGAGACTCATCTGACCAGTACCAATTCAGAGAGCCAGGAACCTATCAGGTACTCTTTTCTATGTTGTTGTTGTTATGTGTCATCGAATCATCTACAACTCATAGTGACTATGCACGAAAAAGCGCTGAACCCTCCCCAATCCTGAGCCAGTCTCACTGTCTCTGACACACCAACCCCCCCATAACAGAATTACTAATAAGGAATATACAAGTCAGAGACCCATAGTGCTACTTTTATTACTCTAATTCTATCTACTTCTAAAAGTTTTGGATGAAAATCTAAACTAATGTAAAGCCCTTATCCATAAACTATCCCCGTCCTTCCATCTCTACATTCTCTTATACACTAAATCCAATCCATTAAAAAAAATCCTAATGGTGGTATTCTCAAAGTCAAGAATCTGACCCATTCAGAGCACTAGACAACTGCCAGCATCCTTTTCTAAGGCACTATCACATTTCACCTGTCTTACACTATTGGTCTCCTCCTATGAGTGTGCCTGGTTAGACTTTTCTCCCTTACAGTCTATTTTCCACATAGAAGCCAGGGTATTCCTGTTAAAATTAAAAACTAAGCCATATTATGACATGTCTCTATTCAAAACCTCCCCAAAGCTTTCCATCTCTCTTGGAGTAGTAGCCAAAGACTTTATTGAAACAGTGAGCTCTGGTAGTCTAGAAGTAAGATGTGTTGCAATTCCAAAGCCATGTGGTTTGAACACACAAGCGGCTCGACAGGAGAAGGATGGGCAATCTCCTCTCTTGTGATTTACTGCTTCTGAAAATCGGCTGGAGGGTTTGGATTGGTTCTGATTCAGTGACACACAACAACAACAACATATGAATGAGGGTGACAAAAGAAGAACTGATACCTTTGAAATGTGGTGTTATAGAAGAGTACTGAATAAAAACGGACTACCAAAAGAAAGAATACCTCTATTTTGAAGGACCTGTAACCAGAGTGCTCACTGGAGGCAAGGATGGTAAAACTGTAACTCATTTACTATGGGCAAATCTCTAGGAGGAACTAACTAGTCCTTGAAGAGAGATGCCATGCAGGGAAAGGTAGAGGGTCACCAAAAGACAGGCAGACCCTCACCTAGATGGACTGACTACGATGGTGACTACCACAATGGGCTAGAGCAGGACAGAGATCATGACGATGGCACAGGACAGGCAAGATTCAGATCAGTTGTTCATAGGGTCACTCCGAGTTGTAGTCAACTTGATAGCACCTAACAACAACATCCTAAGGCCCTATCCAAACAGCCTGCCACACAATCCACAGAACTGGGCCTGGCAAAGTACAGGCACTCAACATACAGATGTTGAAGGAATTTAAGTGCACTTAAGTATGTCACAACCAAAGTCTAAAATGACCAACCAACCAATCAGCCAAAGCCCAAAGAAATCACAAAACAACAAAGAGCAAACAAAATATTTTTTAAAAGGAAGCATTTGTAAGTGTTTTAATCAGTAAGGGGTGTTGGATTTTGTCATATATCTTTTCTGCATCAATTGCTAGGATAATGTAGTTCTTGTTATTTGCTTTGTTAATATGGTGAATTATGTTGATTGTTTTTTTATGTTGAACCCTCCTTGCATATCTGTGATGAATCACACATGATCATGATGTATTATTATTATTATTTTTTTATGTGTTGTTGGATTCTATTGGCCAGCATTTTGTTAAGGATTTCTGCATCTATATTCATGAGAGATATTGGTCAGTAGCTTACTTTTTTGGTAATACCTTTGTCTGGCTTTGGTATTAGGGTTATGCTTGCTTCAAAGAATGTCTCTGAGAGTGTTCCTTCCTTTTCTATTTTTTGAGATAATTTAAGTAAAATTGGTGATAGATCTTCCCTGAATGTTTGGTGGAATTCAGCCATGAAGTCATTAGGTCCAGGACTTTTTTGTGGGGGAGTCTTTTTTTTTTTAAAATTTATTTTATTGTTGTTGTTATGTGCCATTGAGTCGCTTGTGACTCATAGCTACCCTATGTGCAACTGCTCTAAACTCTGCTCTGTCCTGTGCCAATCTCACTGTCTCTGACACACTCATCCCGATTGCCCCAGTCACTGAATCAGTCCACCTCCCAGAGGGTCTTCCCCTCCTGCACCTGCCCTCCACCCTCCCAAGCATGTTGTTCCTCTCCAAGGACCAATCCCTCCTTACAACATGAACAAAGTATGTCAGACAAAGCCTCAGAATCCTTGCCTCCAAGGAGCAGCCCGGTTTAACCCACTCCAGGATGAATTTTTATGTGTACCATCAAATCGGATCTGACTGGTACAGGAGGAGATTGCCCCTTCTTCTCTGCAAAGCATCTGGTGGATTCGAACCACGTACCTCTGGGATTGCAGTGCAGCTTCTTGCCACTAGGCCACCAGAGCTCCCTGTGGGGGGAGTCTTTTTATGATCTGCACAATTTCTTCTTTTGTTATAGGTCTGTTCAAGTGTTCTACATCTGTCCGTGTCAGTCTGGGTAGGGGATGAGTTTCAAGGAACTTGTCCAGTTCCTCTAGGTTTTCAAATTTATCAGCATATACCTTTCCATAATATTCCAGTTTTATAGAATTAATTTCCTTTGGTTCTGTTGTGATGTCAAAATCATTGGTAATAAGAGAGATGCAAATCAAAACCACAATGAGATACCATCTCACCTCAGTAGCAGTGGCAAAGTTTAGCAGGAGAGCAAACAGTAAATGCTGGAGAGGATATGGAGAGGTGGGAACTCTCATAAACTGAGATTATAAAATGGTACAACCATTCTGTAAGGCAGTTTGGCATTTTTTCAAAAAGCTGAACATAGAAACTCCATATGGCCCAGCTATATCAACAACCTGCATTATGCAGATGACACAATCCTGTGAGCTAAAACTGAGGAGGACCTGATGTACTTGCTGCAGAAGACCAAGGACTACAGCCTTCAATATGGATTGAAGTTCAACACCAAGAAAACAAAGATTCTCATGACTGGGCCAATTGGCAGCATCATTATGGAAGGTGAAGAGATTGAGATTAACAGGTTTAGTTTACTTGGTTCCACAGTCGACATTCTTGGTACCAGCAGCCAGGAAATCAAGAGATGAATTGCATTGGGAAAGTCAGCTGTCAGGACCTTTCTAGAGTACTGGAAGAGCAACAACATCAGACTGGAGACTAAGGTGTATCTGATCCGGGCCATAACCTTTGCAATTGTATGTTATGCGTCAGAAAGTTGGACAGTGACTAGGGATGATAGAAAGAGAATTGATGCCTTTGAGCTATGGTGTTGGAGAAGAGTATTGAATATACCATGGACTGCTAGGAGAACAAACAGGTTCATCCTGGAGAAAGTGAAACCAGGCTGTTCCTTGGAGGCAAGGATTCTGAAGCTTCATATGACATACTTTGGTCATCTAACAAGGAGGGATTGGTCCTTGGAGAAGGACATCATGCTTGGGAAGGTGGAGGGACAGCGCAGGAGAGGAAGACCCTCGATGAGATGGATTAATTCACTGACTGGGGCAATGGGGGTAGGTGTGTCAGAGACAATAAGATTGGCACAGGAAAGAGCAGTGTTTAGGTCTCTTGTACATAGGGTCACAAGAAACTCGAAAGCACATAGCAGCAACAACAACAATATTCCACTACTAGGAATATACCCCAAGGAAATAAGAACTGAGACACAAATGGAAATTTGTACACCAATGTTCACAGCAGTGTTATTCACCATTGCAACAACATGGAAACAGCCTAAATGTCCAACCACAACTGAACAGATTGAGAAACTATGGTACATTCACACAATTAAATACTATGCAGTATTCAGGAGCAACAAGTTTGAGAAATACCACATAACTTAGGAGAGACAGGAGAGTATTAGGCTGAGTGAAGTAACCTAGTCTCATAAGAACAAATACTGCATATGAGCATAATTGTAAAAACAGAAGGATAACTAATAAAATGTGTTTGGAGTCCAAGAGGCAAGAGGTGAGAGCAGAGAGGTAAGGATGGGTAGAGGGGACATCACAGGGTTGCACAATTTGGTGGGTGGAGAGACGGGGTAAAGGAAATAGGAAAAATCTGGCAAGTACCTGAAAAGACCGGGTAATGATGGGCATAGCTCAATTGTGATTAATTGTATCAAATTAGAACTCTGAATTTGATAAACTTATTAATTTTAAAACACTATATATGGGAATGATAATATGAAACATAATATAAATGAAGGAAAGTATGGGGAGAAATCTGCATTAAAAATAAACATATATATATATACACACACACACACATTATATACACATAAATATAAAGATAGAATTTCTATGTTTTTCCTTAGACATTAAATTTTAAATTTAAGGGAACTCTGGTGGTCTTGTGGCAAGAAGCTGCACTGCAATCCCAGAGGTGCACAGTTCGAATCCACCAGATGCTCTGCTGGAGAAGGAGTGACAATCTCCTCCTGTACCAGTCAGATCCGATTTGACGGTACACACACACAACATAATAAATAATTTAAAAAAATTAAATTTGACACCTCGATTCAATGTCTGACAAAGAGATGTCACTCCATCTTCCTTCTAGATCCATATCTTGTCCAAGTTCATTGAATTTCTTATTGATTTCCTGTTGTAAAAGTTCTCTGAGTTCTGCTAGACACTGTGTGAACTGTGAAAATGAAGAGAAGAACTATTTTAGATCATTTACTTATGTGTCAAATATCTACTATTTATACTCTGAGAAACACTTTACTCACTGCAGGGGACATAAACAGCAGAGTCTGGTGTCTTATTAACAACCTGTACGAGGTGTAAGAACATGGAGGCTTTTTCAGGGCCTTGCATTAGTCATTTTTCTCTGGCTAGTGGTCAACAAAATAATGGACATCTGTTTTATGATTTTGAGTAGCAGTAGCAAGGCAATGTTAGAATGGGGTAGTTCAGGTTTTTGTTTATGGCAAAGATGATATAACAGACTGGAGTGTAGCAATATCTTCATTAAGTATTTTTATAAACAACTGCATTCAGGAAGGCGTATATCAATAATGTTCCTAGGGCTAGCACTTCTGGAGCTGTATGAGACCATAGGTAAGTTAGAAACACGAGTACAGACTCTATTTACGAAGCTGAGTGAAGTGGGGACAGAGAGAAACAAACGTGTTTGTGTTTTAGGAGAGGGGCAGCTTGAGAATGTTAGCAGTTGAGGAAAACTAAGAAGAGTATCGAACTGAAGACAGAAAAGAGAATTAACAAGGGAAGAAGACCTAACTGACAGATGTTGTCATCACCAGGGCAATGTTAGTTTTGGAGAAGAGAAAACACACTTGATTTTCTGAAATAGGAGAAAAAGACCAAACTCATGCCTGCTGAGTAGGCACTAACCCACAGTGACTTTCTAAGACAGAGCACGATAGATCCACAGGGTTGCAAGCCTGGAATTCTTTACAGGGACACACTGCCTCTTCTTGCTCTCTCAGAGTATCTGGTGGGTTTGATCCACCAACCTTTCAACAGCAGTCCGATGCTTAGCCTACTTAGTACCACCATACCTGCTTTGAAATAGGAGAAAAGAATTAAGCTCTGCCATAGGTAAGCTAGAGTGAGGGGAGGTGCTGAAGCAAAGTGGGCAGTGTGGTTTCCATCTTCTCAGCGCATAAAAGAACAGATGCATTAACAGGTGCAGCCCCGAACACGCTTGCCAGCCTGTGCCAGAAAACCTGGAAGGCAGCCAGCTACCTGACGAGTGACAAGATATCCATATTTGTTGCTATTTCTAAGAAAGTTGATCCACCAGAAGGTGGAATTCGTTGAACAATATCACTAATATCACATGTAAGCAAAATATTGTTGAAGATCATCCAAAAACAGAACAATACATCGACAGAAAACTACCAGAAGTTTAAAAGGGTTTAAAAGTCTGTGGCACTAAGGATATTATTATTGATGTAAGATGTATCTTGGCTGAAAACAGAGAATACCAGAAGAATGTCTATTTGTGTTGTATTAACTACACAAAGGCATTTGACTGGATCGTAACAAACTATGGCTAACCTTGAGAAGAAAGGGAATCCCCAAATATTTAATTATGCATATATGAAATCTATACCTAGACCAAGAAGCTGTTGTGCAAACAGAACAAGGGAACATTGTATGATTTAAAACAGGAAAAGGTGTATGTCAGGGCTGTATCTTCTCTCCATACCTATTCAATCTGTATGCTGAGCAAATCATCTGAGAAGCTGGACTCTATGAAGAAGAGTGTGGCATCAGGATTGCAGGAAGGTTCATTAACAACCAGCAATATGCAGATGACACAACCTTACTTGCTGAAAGTGAGGAAGACGTGGAGTACTTGCTATAGAGGATCAAGGACTACAGCCTTCAATATGGATTACATTTGAACACCAAGAAGACAAAAATCCTCACCACTCGGCCAACAGGCAACATCATGATAGATAGAGAAAAGACTGAAATTGTCAAGGATTTAATCTTGCCTGGATCCACAGTCAACACCCTTGGTATCAGCATACAAGAGACAGGAGATGTATAGCATGGGGAATGTCTGCTTGGAAACTCTCCAAAGTCTGGAAGAGCAATGATATTAAAGACTAAGGTGCACTTGATTCAAGCCACAATCTTTCCAATTACCTGCTGTGCATCTAAGAGCTGGATAATAAATATGGATGACTAAATAAGAATTGATGCATTTGAGTTGTGATGTTAAGGAAGAATGTTGAACATCCCATGGAATACCAAAAAAACAAACAGATAAGTCTTGGAGAAAGCGTAACCAGAATCTTCCTTGAAGGAAAAGCTGATGAAGCTTTGTCTCAGATATTTGGTTGAGACATATTATTATGTGCTGTTGAGTTGCCTGTGACCCATAGTGATCCTATGTATAGCAGCTCTGAACCCTGCTCTGTCCTGAGACAGTCTCACTAATTCCTACACACCTACCCCCATTACCCCAGACATTGAGTTAATCCATCTCACCGAAGGTCTTCCTCTCCTGTGCTGTCCCTCCACATTTCCAAGCATGATGTCCTTCTCCAAGAACCAGTTTCTCCTGGCCATATACCCAAGGTAAGTGAGACAGAGCTTCAAAATCCTAGCCTCTGAGGAGAGACTTGATTGCACCCTTTCCAAGACAGACTTACTGTAAGGTGAGGCTATTCCTTGGATAGGGACATCATGGTTGGGAAGGTGGAGAGTTAGCAAAGGAGAGGAAGACCCTCAACAAGATGGAAAAGAAAGGACAGAGTTCAAATCTTTTGTTCATAGGGTTGCTTTGAGTTGTACTCGACTCACTGACACTTAACAACAGCACCATTTATAATCCTAATGGACTGACTTTGAGTCCACCTTCAGCTGATGATGTTATATCAGTTCATTTCCTGAAACCTTATGTTTACCTTGCTTTGATCAGGGTCACAGAAATCCAGAAGAGTGTCACAGACTTGATAACCTAGGGATTTCAGATCCTCAACAGTAAAATGGGTGTCTCTCTTATTGCCTGGAAAAAAAATCCATAAACATTTTTTATTAAGTCTTAATAACTATTCTTATAACTAAAGCAAATATTATTATCTCTTTAAAAATACCATCTCTTAGGGGAGCTCTGGTGGCTTAGTGGCAAGAAGCTGCACTACAATCCCAGAGGCGCATGGTTCGAATCCACCAGATGCTCTGCCGGGGAAGGAAGGACAACCTCCTCCTGTACCAGTCAGATCTGATTTGACGGTACATGCACACACACAAATAATAAAATAAAAAAAATACTAGCTCTTAAAAAATAGTTAAAAAACTATGAACAACTGATTTTTTACAAGGAAATCAAAGCTATCAAATGGGGAAAGGATAACCTCTTCAATAAATGGTATTGGCAAAACTAGACTTCCACCTGCAGAAAGCTGAAACTGGATCCACATCTTACACCATACACAAAAATCAACTCAGGTGGATCAGAGAGAACTGGGAGTAAAGCCCCAAACCATAATGTTCATATGAGACAAAGTGGGATCAAGCTTAGAAGCGCTAGTCCAAGGTATAATGAGACCACCAAATACAACCAGAAATGCACACTCTGAAGAGGATAAAATTGATGCATGGGACCTTCTAAAGATTAAATCCATGTGTGCATAAAAAACTTTTTCCAACAGGATGAAAAGAAAACCTATGGACTGGGAACAAACATTTGGTAATTCCATCTCAGACAAGAGTCTTATAACAAAAGTTTACAGAATACTCCTCGGCCTCCATTAAAAAAAAGAGTGACAATCCAATTACAAAATGGGCTAAAGACATGAAAAGAATTTTTATGGAGGGAGATATTCAAATGGAAAACAGACACATGAAGGAATCACTGGCAATAAAAGAGATGCAAATCAAAACCATAATGAGGTACCATCACACTCTAGTAACAGTGGCAAAGTTTAACAGGGCAGCAAGTGATAAATGTTGGAGAGGATGTGGCAAAAAAGGAGCACTTATACATTGTTGGTAGGATTGTAAAATGGTACAACCATTCTGGAAGGCAGTTTGGTGCTTCCTCAAAAAAGCTGAACATAGAAATTCCCTATGAACCAGCTATTCCACTACTTGGAATATACTCTGAGAAAATGAGAACTAAAAAAGAAAAAGAAAAAAAAAGAAAACGAGAACTGAGGCACAAAAGGAGATTTGTACACAAATGTTCATGGCAGTATTATTCACCATCAGAAGAATATGGAAACAGTCCAAATGTCCAACCATAAAAAAATAGATTGAGAAATTATGGTACATTTACACAATGGAATACTATGTAGTATGCAGGAGCAATGATTTTGTAAATTATTACCTAACTTGGGAGGGGCTGGAGAGCATTATGCTGAATGAACTAACTCAGTCTCACAAGGATAAAATTGTATAAAACCATTATTGTAGAATGAATCTAAGGTTCCAGGAGGGGTGGGAAATGTTGAAAGCAGAGGGATGAGGATGTGTGTGTGTGTGGGGGGGAATTTAATCATGTGTTTTTACAATTTGATTGGTAGGGGGATGAGGGAAATGGAATGAATTTGTTCTTGAAAACAATATGTTGGAATTTTATAAATAAACTAGTAGAAAATTTTAAAAAGTAGAAAAAAATAGTTAAAAAAGAAATAACAGCTGAAAAAGGAACAAAAAATATCATATGATTTTCAATTTTATAGTTTTCAATGTAGTAGCTCTCTTTCTAGTTTTCATTTGTTTCAGAAGGATACTTGACAATAAAGAAATCTCCCATTATAGTAACTATTGTTGCTTTATTTTTTTGGTAGGTACTGTACAGGCCAAATGTTTTTCATGCATTATTCCATTAAGCTGAATTCAGAAAAGCATGTGAAATAAGGGATATCATTGTTGATATCAGATGGATTTTAGCTAAAGCAGAGGATCCAGAAAGATGTTTACTTCTATTTGATTGACTATGCAAAGACATGTGACTGTATGTCCTAACAAATTATGGGTAACATTGCAAAAATTGGAGATTTCTGAACACTTAATTATGCTCATACCTGTCCATAGATCAAGAAGTAGCTGTTTGACCAAAACAAAGGGATACTTTGTGGTTTGAAATCAGAAAAGGTATGCATCAAGCTTGTATTCTTCTACCACACTTATTCAATTTTCTGTATGCTCAGAAAATAATCTGAGAAGCTGACCTGTACAAAGAGGAATGCTACATTCAAATGGGAAAAAGACTTAACAACCTGTTAAATGCAGATGATATAACCTTGCTTGCCAAAAATAAAGAGGACTTGAAGCACTTACTGGTGAAGAACAGAGACTACATATATACTGTCATAAAGGAAACAAAAACCTTTACAGCATTATGAAAAACAAAAACATTGACAATGTCAAGGATTTCATTTTACTTAGGGTTACAATTAGTGTTCATGGGAACAGAGTCAAGAAATCAATGGACTTATCATACTGGGAAAATTTGCTGCAAAAGACACTTGTTTAGGGGGAGCTCTGGTGGCCTAGTGGCAAGAAGGTGCAACTACAATCCCAGAGGTGCACGGTTCGAATCCACCAGATGCTCTGCCGGGGAAGGAGGGGCAATCTCCTCCTGTACCAGTCAGATCTGATTTGATGGTACACGCACACAAAAATAATAAAGTAAAAAAAATTAAAAAGACACCTGTTTAAAGCATTTTAAAAACAAAGATGTCTTTCTGAGTACTAAGGTGTGCCTGACCCAAGCCATTGCATTTTCAGTTGCTTCATAGGCATGTAAAATCTGCACAGTCAATAAGGAAGACTTAAGAAAAATTGTTACATTGGAATTATGGTGTTGTTGGTGAAGATATCAAATACCACATGGATTGGCAAAATAACAAAGTCTTGAAGGAGTGCAGCTAGAATGCCCTTTGGAAACTAGGAGAGTCTATTTCCTGGATAAGAACATCATGGTAGAGCAGAGTGCCAGTGAAAAAGAGGAAGACCTTCATAGGTCTTCATAGGATTGACACAGTCTCTGCAAAAACTGTCTCCAACACAGCAATGACTGTGACGATAGCACAAGAACAAGCAGTGTTTTCTGTTGCACAGAAGGATGCCATCAGTTGGCAATAACTCAATAGCAACAAACAACAACACACCTCATTAAACAAGGAGTCCTGGAAGTGCAACATCAAATGCTTAGCTGCTAACTAAAATTTGGTGCTTTGACTCCATCCTGGGAGAAAGACCTAGCAATGTGTTTCCATAAAAAATATAGCCTAAGGGAGCTCTGATGGCCTAATGGCAAGATGCTGTGCTGCATTCCTGAAGGCACTCGGTTCGAATCCACCAGATGTGCCGCTGGAGGAAGACGAGCAATCTCTTCCTATACCAGTTGGATCTGATTTGACCGTACAAACACACACACACACACACACACACAAAGAAATAAAATAATAAAAAAAACATAGCCTAGAGAACCCTAAAAAGGCAGCTCTATTCTGTCACATGGAGCTGCTGAGAGCTAAAATGGACTTGAAACAAAGAAATAAATTTTTAAAACTCAAAGGGAATAAAATGGTCTTGACAACATCTACTACAATAAGAATTTCATTCAATAGTCCAGTAGTCCCTGCTTATCTCTGGGAAATATATTCCAAGACTCCTGGTGGTTGCCCAAAACTTCAGAGAGTATGCAAACTATACATGCTAGATATTTCTCCCCCTATATATACATACAGCAGAACCCAAAGCACTCTGGGTGGGCAGTGTTAACCTACAGGACACAAGCAAAGGGTCACACAGCTGCTTACCTAACTTTGTTTTCTAGAAGGAAGAAGCCAGCTCTGGTTCAAGCAGGATGGCCTGAGATTTCATATTGCTACTCAGAACTGTGTGTAATTTAAATATATTTAGATCACAAGGAACTGAAATTGCAGAAAGTAAAATCACAGAAAAGGGGTACCACTATTCCTCCAAAGCAAGTACTACTAGTGCTGCTAGTTAAAGGAAAAGAAGGTTGCTAAATAACTTACCTAGGGTTATATAACTTGTAAAGGAGCTGAAGTTCAAACCCAGATCTGCCTGATTTCAGAGCCCCATCAACCATTAGGCTTTACTACCTCATTAAGTATGCCATTTCATATTCATGCTTTAGGTACTCAAATAAGCATGTTTGGGCGGGGGGAGGTTATGGCCAGCGAGCCACCTACAACTCATAGTGATCCTATGTACAACAGCTCTGAAGCTTGCCCTGTCCAAAGCCAGTCTCACTGTTTCCAACACACCTACCTCCATTACCCCAGTTACTGTGTCAATTCATATCATCTGGGGTCTTCCTCTCCTGCGCTATCCCTCCACCCTTCAAGCATGATGCCCTTCTCCGGGGACTGGCCCTTCCTGGCCACATGCCCAAAATAAGTGAGATGGAGCTTCAAAATCCTTGCCTCCAAGGAACATCCTGGTTTCATCCTCTCTAGGACACACTTATTTGTTCTCTTGGCAGTCCTTGGTATGTTCAATATTCTTCTCAAGCACCATAAGTCAAAAGCATTGATTATTCTTCTGCTGCACAGCTTGTTAAGCATTAGAAATATTTATAAGTTGTAAAGCATAAGACACATTTACAAGTTGTTATTCCACAACTTATAAATGAACATAAGACATAGATAAAAAATTCTCCAGGTCAATTACAACTTATAAAATAAAGATACATTTATAAGTCGTCACACAGAAAGACACAGATAAGAAATTCCCTAGGTCAATTATTTTCAAAAGGATTTCATCCCCCTAGTGTCCTCACTTGGCTTCCCTGTGCCAGGTTGTTCTGTGACACCCAAAAAGCTTACCTAGGGTGGACCCCCCAAAGGTAGACTCCATGGTGTAGCTGTTGAGGATTCCCATCCGCCACATCACAACCCGTCCAGTTCCTTCTTTACATTTTTGGATCTTAAAATTACAACTACGAAAGGAGAACTAGAAAGAAAGGAAAATCTTTTGTTAATCATAAACACTTAAATGTAAGATATCTAACATTCACCAGTATGATACAATCATGATATCTACTGCTACATATTATTTCCTAAAGATGTTTATAAAATGCTAAGGAAGAAGTGGATGGAGGAAAACGAAGGAAGAAAGCTGATGAGTCCATACAACTCCCTGTGTTTTTACAGACAAGGGTAGTTGTTGTTATGATGTACCAATGAGTTAGAATTGACTCATAACTGACCCCCCAGAGGGTTTTCAGAAGCAGTAAATCACTCAGTGGTCGACTGTCCATTTTTCTCCCATGGAGCAATGGGTGGAGTTGAACGTTTTGATTGGCAGTGCAAGTCTTTACTCCTAATTTCTTGTTAATCATTTGTCTCATATTTTTCTATGAGACGATAGAAATGTGTCTCATTAGAGACACATAAACTATATAAATATAAAACTATATCAATAGTTTTGTTTGATGACAGTTACATTTTATGGATCTATTTAAGATATTAAACCTTGTTGTTGTTGTTGTTATGTGCCGTCGAGTCGCCTGCGACTCATAGCGACCCTATGTACAACAGCCCTAAACTCCGCTCTGTCCTGTGCCAATCGCACTTCTCTGACACTCCCATCCCAATTATCCCAGTCACTGAATCAATCCACCTCATAGAGGGCCTTCCTCTCCTGCGCTGTCCCTCCACCCTCCCAAGCATGATGTCCCTCTCTAAGGACCGGTCTCTCCTCACAACATGTCCAAAGTAAGTTAGACGGAGCCTCAGAAATCCTTGCCTCCAAGGAGCCACCCGGTTTAACCCTTTCCAGGACAAATCTGTTTGTTTTCCTAGCAGCCTATGGTATTCTCAATACTTTTCTCCAGCACCACAGCTCAAAGGCATCAATTCTCCTTCTATCCTCCTTGGTCAATGTATATATTCAGTATATGCCCAAATGTCAAGGAGCTGCTATTTAGTCAATTATTAACCTTTTTAAGTTGTTCTCTTAGACAGTTGTTATTTTGTATTATACAGACTTTGCAGCAAGCGCTGTATAATGCTAGCATTTTCTTTGTCCTTCAGTCTCTTCCTACACGGCAGGTACAGGACTGAAGATGACAGATACTCCAACGCCCAACTGTTGTGTGCCATCAAGTCAGAATCAAGGCACAGCTGACTCTCCAGCAGCTTTTCAAAGGCAGTGAATCACATGTGAGGAGATTGGCCATCCATCTCCTGTGGAGCAGGTGGATTCAAACCAAGTACCTTTGGGACTGCAGCACAGCTCCTTACCACTAGGCAACCAGAGCTCCCTAATTAATGAATAACAAGGTCTTACAATTTACTTCCTTTCCCTTCATCCAGACTTTGAATTGTGGTTTTAGTGAAGAGGTCTGAATATATGGGCAAGCAAAAGAACAAGCAAATCTGTTGTGAGGAACTGTCATTAGGGTGCTCTGCACAGACAAGGATGGTGAAATTCTATACCATGTACTTCAAACATGTTGTCAAGAGGTGGCAGCCCTTGGGACAAGATGTCATGCTAGGAAAATGAACAGTCAAGAAAAGAGAGCAAGACCTCCAATGAGACAGATCGACACAGTGACTGTAACAGTGGGTTTGGGTGGCAGAGATCATGATCATGGGGCAGGAAAGGTCAAGCTTTCATAAGGTCGCTGTGTGTTGTAGTTCACATGGCATCAAACAACAATTCCCTGCTTTCTTGTTCCTGTCAACCCTCCAAGACTGATCTGATCTGTATGTAAATTTTTTCTTATATTTTTATATTAGTGGTCTTATACAATAACTGTCCTTTTCAAAACAACTATGAGATATCATCTCACCCCAGTCAGAATAGCAAAATTTAACGGAACAGCAAACAACAAATGCTGGCGAAGTTGTGGAGAAACTGGGACCCTTATTCACTGTTGCTGGGAGTGTAAAATGGTGCAACCACTGTGGAAGGCAGTATGGCGCTTTCTCAGAAAGTTACAAATAGAGATACCATTTGACCCAGCAATTCTACTACTGGGAATATACCCCAAAGAGACCATAACTGACATCCAAGCAGATATATGCACTCCCATGTTTATCGCGGCTTTGTTCACAATAGCAAGGAGTTGGAAGCAACCTAAGTGCCCATCAACAAACGAATGGATAGAGAAGCTGTGGTATATTCACACAATGGAATACTATGCTGCATTGAAAAACAAGGAACTCATACAATATTATTCAAAATGGGTGAGCCTGGAGGACATTATGCTGAGTGAAGTATCTCAGTCACAAAAGGACAAACACTGCATGGTGCCACTGTTGTAAATCAGGACTAACCTTGGGGTGGGGAGGAGACTGAGAAGGATAGGTTCAATAGAGTATACTCCACTAAAACAGATGAGGGAGAAAACAGGGAAACTTATTAGAGTTTTTTTTCATGACACAAGTCCAGAGTGAAGGCTGTATAGTGGAGTGGACCTTGGGGGAGAGATTGTAAAACAATGAAAGAATTTTTCTTTTACTTTTCCAAGAGGGTAGTGTACTGGGGCGGGGAGGATGGTTGGGAGGGGAGAAAAATGCAACAATGAATGAATGGAAATCCAAAGTCTCTGTAAATTTTCATTGAAATTTATAATAAACTAAAAAAAAGAACAATGCTGTGTGTGAGTGACAGGATACTATCCATATGCATACAAGGAAGTCCTGTTATACAACCATCAGTCAAATATATGCACCAACCACTAAAGTCAAAGAAGAAGAAATGGAGGATTTCTATAGCTTCTACCATGTGAAACTGACAGGACATTCAATTAAGGTACATTCCTAATAACTGGTGACTGGAATGCAAAAGTTGGAAACAAAGAAAAAGGATGATAACTGGAAAAATTGGGCATTAGTGACAGAAATTAGGCTGGAGAACAAATGACAGAATTCTGAACAATGAATTATTTAGTCATGGTAAAAACTTTTTTACCATGACACTGATGTGACAAACGTGGTAATGGTTACCCATGGTGGACAGTGTTGGCTGGAGCTTCCCGACTAAATCAAGCCTGGAAGCAGGAGCGGCATCCACTTCCAAAATGGCTTGCCTCTGGAGACTCTGTGTACGAACAGTGCTCAGGCTGTTCGTTCATAGGGTCACTATGAGTCGTCTATGACTTGACGGCATTAAACAACAACAACAACAACAAAAGCCTTTTTAAAAAAATAAGTAATGACTTTACACATGGACGTCACATGAAAGATTCCACAGGAATCAGACTAGTTATACTTGTGGCAAGAGATGTTGGAGAACCTCAGTATTAGCAATCAAAACAAGGCCAGTGGAACAGATCATCTACTGTTCATTGTTGTTATGTACTAGAAAGGCACTGACCACTAATGACCAAAGATGAGATGAGCTGTGGAAGGACATCAAGGACACCACTCATGATGAAAGTAAAAGGTCATTACAAAGACAAGGAACAAAGAAATCACCAAAATGATCGTCAGAAGAGACACTGAAACTTGAATTGGAAAAAAAAAACCAAAACCAGAATAAGGGAGGAAACGCTGAGGTGTAAGAGAGCTGACCAGAAGAGTAAAAAAAAGCAGCTTAAAAAACCCCAAAGTATTATAGTAACATTTGTTGAGAACTGGAGTTAGAAAACCAAAAGGGAAAAACATGCCCAGCACTTCTCATGCTGTAAGATGTGAAAAACTAATTCAAGCCTCAAGTTGCAATACAAAGGATTCTATAGGCAAAATCTTGAATGATGCAGGAAGCATTAAAAAAAAAAGATAGAAGGAATACATAGTCATTGTACCAAAAAGAATTGTTCAACACCAAACCATTTTAGGAAGGAGCATATGATCAAGAATCAATAATACTGAGCAAAGAAGTATAAACTGTATGGAAGGTGTTGGCAAAAAAGAAGATCCCTGGATTGATAAGAGTATCAGAAAACAGTATAACCCTGGGCACACTCACTAGTCTCTATCAACAAATATGGAAGACAGCTACTTGGCCTACTGAACGGAAGAGATTCATATCTGAATCTTTGGTACAGTGGTGAGAATTTTTGTTTTCTTGAAGTTGAGATGTAATCCATATTGAAGGTTTTAGTTTCTCTCAAAAACAGTGATCCAACAGAATGTGACTACCATAAAAACATAACATTAATATCACATGAAAGTAAAATATTGCTGGCTATTATTTAAAAATAACTAGAACAGTATATTGACAGAGAACTGCTGCAAATTCAAGCTAGATTCAGAAGAGGTCATGGCACACGGGATATCACTATTGAAAATTAGGTGATCTTGGCTCAAAGCACAGAACACCAGAAAGATGTTTACTTGTGTTTTATTGACTATGCAAAGGCATTTGGCTGTGTTAATCACAACAAATTATGTCTATCACAACAACTTATGGCTAATATTGAGAAGAAAACAAATTCCAGAACACTTCATTATACTCATGTGAAATCTATACATAAATCAAGTAACAGCTGTCCATACAGAACAAAGGAACACTGCATGGTTTCAAATCAGAAAAAGTGTATGTCAGGGTTTTATTACTTTTCCATACCTATTCAATCTGTTGGCTGAATTGATCATTCATGAAGTTAACTTTTTTAAGAAGAATGTGACATCACGATTGGAGAAAGACTCATCAATAACCTGCCTTATGCAGATAACACAATCTTGCTCACAGAAAGGACTTGCAGAAGACATGAAGCACAAGCACCTGCCTAGATCAAAGACTACAGCCATCAATATGGGTTACATCTCAAGATCAAAAACCAAAAATCATCAGTCCCAGACCATAGACAACATCATGATAAATAGAGAAAAGACTCAAGTTGTCAATGATTTTATTTGGAGCCACAATAAATACTCATGGTGCCAGCAATCAAGAAAGCAAAAGGTGTGTTGCATTGAGGAAATGTGCTATCAAGGACCTCTCCTCAAAGTTCTAAAGAGCAAGGATTTCAGTCAAAAGACTAAGATGCACCTTATCAATTGCTTTCTTTTTTTTTTAAATTTTCTTATTTTTGTGTGAGTGTACCGTCAAATCAGATCTGACTGGTACAGGAGGAGATTGTCCCTCCTTCCCCAGCAGAGCATCTGGTGGATTCGAACCGTGCGCCTCTGGGATTGTAGTTGCAGTTCCTTACCACTAGGCCGCCAGAGCTCCCCTATCAATTGCTTTCTATACATCGATAGCTGGACAATGAATAAGAATGTCAGAAGAAGAACAGATGTCTTTGATGCCTGTGGTGTTGACAAAGAGTACTGACTATACTACAAAATGCCAAAAGAACAAACAAATTTTTTTTTTTAATTTGCTATTTTATTTCAGACAAACTGTATTTCAAGATAAACAATATTTTAGAAGTTAAAACAGGTCACAGCTTGGTTGTAAATTGTCATGACTGTAGTAAAAGGATAACTAAACTTTTAATTTCCATTTTCTCCCTGCCCAACCTCCCCTCAGTTTGCTCTTCTATTTGAAAAGTAAAAGAAAAATCCATTCATTGTTATGCAATCCCTCCCCCCAGGTCCACTCCATTATGCAGCCTTCACTCTGGACTCCTGTCATGACAATAATATCTAATCATATATCCCTTTAAACAGTTCTCTACCTCATCTGTTTCAATGCAGTATACAAAATTTATCCCGTCTTTCTCAGTCTCCCCGCCAACCCCAATGTCAGTCCTGTTTTACAACAGTGGCACTATGCTGTATTTTTCCTTTTGTGACTGAGATATTTCACTCAGAATAATGTCCTCCAGGGTTACCCGTTTTGTAGAATATTTCATGAATTCCTTGTTTTTCAATGCAGCATAGTATTCCATTGTATGAATATACCAGAGCTTTTCTATCCATTTGTTCGTTAATGGGCATTTTGGTCGTTTCCAACTCTTTGTTATTGTGAAAAAAGCCGCGATAAACATGGGTGTGCATATATCTGCTTGAGTAGCAGTTATGGTTTCTTTAGGGTATATTCCCAGTAGTGGAATTGCTGGGTCAAATGGTTTTAATATTTCCAACTTTCTGAGAAAGAGCCATACTTCTTTCCATAGTGGTTGCATCATTTTACATTTCCACCAACAGTCAATAAGGGTTCCAGTTTCTCCACAACCTCGCCAGCATTTGTTGCTTGCTGTTCTGTTAAATTTTGCTATTCTTACTGGGATGAGATGCTATAAACAAATCTTGAAGGAAGTACAACCAGAATGCTCATTGGAGACAAGGATGTTGAAACTTCAACCGACTTTCCGACTTTCTTTGGGCATATTTTCACAAGCAAGAAGTCTTTGGAGAGAGACATCATGCTGGGGAAGTAAATAGAGGAAAACCCTCTCCGAAAGGACTGACAGTGACTCTACAAAAGACTTGTGCATGACAGACACCATGATAATGACGTGGGGCACAGCAAGGATCAGATCTGTGGTCTAAGGGTCATTATGATGGGGTAGACAACAATTTCTATCACTGATTAGGGCTCCTAAATATTTCACAATTTTCCTTTTGAAGAAATTTATCATTTTAGGTTTTATCTGTATCCTTGTTTGGTTTTGAGCTGTTGTTGATGTTATGTGCCCTCAAAAGTGACTCTCCAGTATGTCTCAGAGGCTGTCAATCACACAGGAGGAGACTGCCCATCCTTCCCCTGTGGAGCAAATGGTGGATTCAATCCACATGCCTTTGGGTTAGCAGCTCAACTCCTTACCCACTGAAGCATCTCATCTAGAGTTGGCGTTTCATATGATGTGAGCTATACATGTTGTTTAATTCTCTGCAAAAAGATATCCAATTTTTCCAGCCCCATTTGTTAAACAGTCTTTTCTGCCACTTAATGGATTTCATCTCTTTATAAAAGAGAAATTGTTTATTGATGGACAGCTTTATTTCTGTTTTCTCAGTTCCATTCCACTGGTCTATCTTATCTACCTGTCACTACATCAGCATAAAGCTGATTTGATCACTGTAGTTGTATGTGGTTGTATGTATGTATCTTTGTTATGATGTTGGATTTTACTGGCTAAAATCTTGTTGGGAATTTTTACATCTATCTTTATGGAGGATACTTGTTTACTAATATTTTGTTTTTTAGTACCTTTGCCTGGTTTATATTTTCAGGGTTATATTTACATCAAAGAATGAGTTGTGGAGTTGAAGCTATAAATGCTAATGGGAGCCAACTGTCTGTCTTTCTCCCATAGAGCAGCTAGGTTCAATCACAGACCTTTCAGTTAGGAACCCAACAGTCAATCCACCATGACACCAGGGCTCCTCCACTTGCCGTGGGCAATCAAAAAGTTTCCACTGATGTGCCTGTTCTGGATATTTCATATAAATGTTATCATCTGACATGTGGCAGTTTGTGACTGCTTCCTTTCACTTAGCACACTTTCAAGGATCATCTGTGCTGGAGCATGTACCAGTATTTGACTCCTCTTTTTCACCGGATAACATCCCATCACACTGCATGGTTTAAGATCAGGAAGGGAGTGCATCAAGGTTGCATTCTCCTTCTCCATACGTATCCAGTCTATATGTTCAGCAAATAATCCATGAAGCTAGACTCTCTGAAGAAGAGTGTGGCATCAGGATTGGAGGAAGACTCATCAATAACCTGAGTTATGCAGATGACACAACTTGGTTTACTAAACGTGAGGAGGATATTAAATGCTTGCTGCAGAAAAATCAAGGGCTACAGCTTTCAGTATGGATAACATCTCAACAATAAGAAGACAAAGATCCTCATCACCATCCTAAGAGTCAACATTATGATGTTGTTGTTGTTGTTATGTGCTGTCGAGTTGTTTCCGACTCATAGCGACCCTATGCACAACAGCCCTAAACCCTGCTCTATCCTGCGCCA
>NW_006399939.1:636396-652812 GCF_000299155.1 Elephantulus edwardii | reverse complement strand
AAAGCAGAGAATACCAGAAGAATGTCTATCTGTGTTTCATTGATTATGCAAAGGCATTTGACTGTGTGGATCATAACAAACTGTGGCTGGCTCTGAGAAGAATGGGAATCCCAGAACATTTAATTGTGCTAATACGAAACCTATACTTGGACCAAGAGGCAGTAGTCAGAACATTATGATAGATGGAGAAAAGATTGAAGCTGTCAATGATTTCTCTTGCTTGGATCAATAACTGACATCTTTGATACCAGCAGTCACGAAATCAGGAGATGTATTGCACTGGGCAAGTCTGCTGTCAGGGACCTCTCCAAAATGTAATGATGTCAGTATGAAGACTATGGTGTCTCTAATTCAGGCCATGGTCTTCTAATCACTTGTTATGAATCAGAGAGCTGGACAATGAATAAGGATGACAGAAGAACTGATGCCTTTGAGTTGTGGTGCTGGAGAAGAGTAGTGAATATCCTATGTCTAGGAAAAGATGCAGCCAGAGTGATCCTTGGAAAAAAGGATGACAAAGCTTTGTCTTTCATACTTTGGATATGTAGTGAGGAAAGATGGAGAATCAGCAAAGGAGATGAAGACCTCCAGCAAGATGGACTGGCACTGTGACTTTAGCAATGGTCTAGCGTCTCAGAGATGATGAGGTTGATAAAGGATAGGGCAGGTTTCAGGCCGGCTGTTCATAGGGTTGCTATGAATCACACTTGACTAAAAACCTAACAACAAAAACATTCCAACATTCCATTATATGGCTGCACTCTATTTTGTTTATTCCTTACCACCAACCAATGGGGACAGAACATTACCTTTTTTTCCTCACAGAACATTTTTAAAGCCACACTTTGCCAACTTCTTGCAGTCAAGTTTACTGGTACAATAAAACCTTAGAAAGTGAGAACCTGTATGAGGAACAAACCTACCAGAAATGGAAAATGCAAATATTCTTCACTAAAATAAGCAGTGAAAAAGAAGGAAGATTACACCCTGTCAGTGCCACCCCATGAGACCAGGCCAAGGTAGTCCTTGGAGTCTGACTCTCCCAGGTCTCAGTGTGTTTACTTAAGGGTAATATAAAGAGATACAAAGTACAGGTAGCAGTGAGTTTCCTTTTCATTTGGGCACAGAAAGAAAAGTACCTACGAGCTTACCTTATCTGGTGCATTTTTGCTTAACATTAAGGGAAAGACTCGCTCATGAAGCCAGTATTTGCGATCGTTGTTATTGCAGCCATACAAGAAGATATTATTCTTACGGCTGTGGCCATGGAAGTCACAATACAAGAGAACCTCCCTTTCTTCAAGAAGTCTATGGGGGGGTGGGAAAAAGGACACAAAGAACTCAACATAGACATCAAAATGCCTGTCACTAATCATGGGATTATAGAGATTTTTCTAATGTTTTTCTAATGTTGAATTTTGCATACGTGATAGGAATCTTACTTGATCATGATGAGTTAGTTCTTTCTTTAGTATGATGCTTGGTTCTCTTGGCTAAAATTATTGTAATTCAAATTATCAACATCAAGGAAGCTCTGGTAGCCAAGTGATAAGGAGTTGTACCACCTCAAAGGCACTCAGTATGAATCCACCAGCTGCTCTACAGAACAAAGACAGGCAAACTCATCTGTGCAATTTACAGCCTGTGAAAACCTTCTGGTGAGGATATCCAACTTGTCATCAAGTATAACTTGAGGGTACATAACAACAATATTCCAATATTCTTTAGAATCTATTTCTTCAGTATTACATATCTTTCTTCCTAAGAAAATCTAAATGCCAAATTCAAAGGGCGCTCTGGTGATGTAGCTGTTAAACAGTTGCACTACTAATCCAAAGGTGTGATCCCAACAAGAGCTCCTCAGGAGAAAGATGGACAATCTCCTCTTGTGTTATTTAACCTCAGAAACTCAATGGGGGGTCAACTAGGAGTCGGTTTGATTCTACAGCATTGAGTAAGCATTTGAATAAGGTGAATGCCCTTCAATACTGTTTGCACTAGACTTCCTAGATAGTATTTTATCTTCTTCCTCATTGGCTTCAACTGTCTGTGTAAACTACTGTGCTGCAAGACAGCCTCTTCCCACCCCTGAGGTCTTGGTCTGCTGAAATCTCATCTGAATCTCTGGTCTGTCCAAGAACTGTTCTCAGAAGTCCTGTCCCCATCCTCAGCCACTGCTGTAAACACATCATTAATGCCTTCACCTCTACTGGTCAGATGGACTTGATATGAAAAAGTCCTGATGAGGAAAGGGTTGGTGACCAGACTATGTATGAGTTAGTAAGGAAGCAGGGAAAACCCATTGAAAGAAATCTCATCCTGGTGCAGACCTTTGGGGATAGACAGAGAGGCTGTCACAGCAGGAATGAAAAAGGCAGAGCCAGAAGCCTTGGTTCTTGACTTTCCAGGACCAAGTACTACAAGATCCAGCACTTCTCTGTGACTTACTACCTGCAATTTAGCTTGGTTTCACCCTCTCTAAGACAGATCTATTTCTTTTCTTTGCAGTCTATGACTGTTCTCCAGCACCACAATGCAAAGAAATAAATTCTTCTCCTGTTATTGTCTTAGTCATTGTCTAGCTCTCTGATGCATAGCAAGTAACTGCAAAGACCATGGCCTGGATCAAGCACACCTTGGTCTCTAGATTGACATCGTTGCTTCTTAGTATTCTGGAGAGGTCCCTGACAGCAGATTTTCCTAATGCAATGAATGAGTCTTTTGATTTCCTGATTGCTGGCGTCAAGAGTGATGATTGAGGAGCTGAGCAAGTTGTACTTGTTAACAACATCAATCTCTTCTCTATCATTGTGAATTGGTCCAGTGGTGAGAATCTTTGTCTTCCTAATACTGAGCTTCAATCCATATTGTGGAATACAGTCCTTGACTTTCTGCAGCAAGCACTGCAGCAATCACTTCAGGTCCTCCTCAGTTTCAGCAAGCAAGGTTATGTCATCTGCATAATGGAGGTAGTTGATGAGGCTTCCTCCAATCCTGATGTCACATTCCTCCTCATAAAGCCCACCCTCCTGAATGATTAGTTCTGCATATATGTTGAAAAGGTATGGAGACAGGATGCATCCCTGATGGACTCCTTTCCTGATTTTGAACATGCAGTGTTTCCTTGCTGTGTTCTGAGGACTGCTTCCTGGTCCAAGGTTTTGCATAAGCACAATCAAGTGTTCTGGGGATTTAATTTATAGGAGGTCCCTATCATCTAGTTTATCCTCTGCTATCTGGACATTCTCAGTTATAATTAATAATCTATTTATACCATTGATTACATCAATTCATTGATATTGAATCAGAACTAATTCTTAACTGACCCTCCAGCAGGTTTTCAGAGGCTATAAATTGTGCAAGAGGAGACTGTTCATTTTTCTTCTGTGGAGGAAAAGACTGTCCCATTATTTTCTCCGCTGATCTTTTTAGTTTTAGATTTTTATGCCTATGTCCTTGATCTATCTATCGTGAGTTAATTTTTTATATAGTGTGAAGCATGGCTCTTATTTTCATTTCTGGAAAGAGAAACACAGTTGTACCAGCACCATTTGTTAAAGAAGCTTCCCTTTTCCACTTAATAAATGTCACTTCTTTGTCAAAGATCAACTGTCTATAGATTGTTGTTGTTATATGTCCTCAAATCGTTGCAACCCATGGTTCTGAATTTTGTCCTATCCTGCATCAACCTCACCATCTCTGACACATCTGGCCCCACTGCCATAGTCATTGTATCAATCCATCTCACTGAGGATCTTCCTCTCTTGTGCTGATCTTCTGCCCTTCCAGGCATGATGTCCTTCTCCAAAGACTGGCCCCTTCTGACAATATTCCCAAAGTATTTGAGATAGAGTTTCACCATCTTTTCTTTCAAGGAACAACTTGGTTTTCACTTCCTCCAGAACTGTTTGTTCTTAGTAGTTCATGAGATGTTTAATGCTCTTCTCCAGCATAACTCAAAGGTATCAATTCTTCTGCTATCCTTAGTCACTGTGCAGCTTTCAGATGCATATCAAAAACTGAGTAGATTATGGCTTGGATCACACACACCTTAGTCTTTAGACTAATATCATTGTTCTTTAGCAATCTGGAGAGGTTCTTGACAGCAGATTTTCCCAAGGCAATTTGTCTTTTGATTTTCTGGCTGCTGGTACCAAGAGTGTTGACTGAGGAGCCAAGCAAACTGAAGCTGTTAACAATCTCAATCTCTTCACTGTCTATCATGATGCTGTCAATCAGCCCAGTGATGAGAATCTTTGTTTTTTTGATGTTGAACTTCAATCCATACTGAAGGCTGCATTCCTTGACATTCTTCAGCAAGTGCTTCAGGTCCTCCTCAGTTTCAGCAAGCAGGGTTGTGTCATCTGCATAACGCAGATTGTTAGTAAGTCTTCCTCCAATCTGATGCCACATTTCACCTCATAGAGCCTGGCCTCCCAGATGATCTGTTCTGCATATAGATTGAAAAGGTATGGAGATAGGATATGTCCCTGGTGTACACCCTTTCTGATTTTGTATTGTGCAGTGTTTTCTTCTTCTGTTCTTACAAATGCCTAGAGTAGATTTCACATCAGCACAATCAAGTGTTTTGGAATTCCCATTCTTCTCAGAATTAGCCAGTTTATTGTGATCAATACAGCCAAATGCCTTTGCATAGTCAATGAAACAAAGATAGACATTCCTCTGGTACTCTTTGTTTTAAGCCAAGATTCGCTTTCTCAATTTGTCACTCAGTTATCAATAATTTTCAGTGTATTCATTTAGCAAGTTATCAGTATCAAACTACATCTTTACTATCTGTCAAACTTCAAATGTTCTACTTAGAGGCAAAGAGGGCCTTCAGTACTGAAGAGAAAGAGAAAACAGCTAAGAAAGGCCAAAGAGATACTTCAGAAGCTGTCGAAGGGGATGCATGTTATGAGTGAATTAGATTCTGGATCAGCATCAGATTGCCCTTAAGGTCTAGAGGAGTTTTAGAGTATCATTTTTTTAAAAATGCAAAATTATAATGAAGCAACTAGAGGAATCTGCATTTTTTTTACATTTAGGCAGAAAATTAATGTTTCTAAATTTGTAAATATGAAGACAAACATAAAAAAACTGATTCAGAAGAAGAAGATGAGGGGAGCTCTGGTGGCCTAGTGGCAAGGATCTGCAACTACAATCCCAGAGGCGCACAGTTCAAATCCACCAGATGCTTTGCTGAGGAAGGAGGGACAATCTCCTCCTGTACCAGTCAGAGTACACTCATGCAAAAATAATAAAATAAAATTTTAAAAAAAAAGAAGAAGAAGATGAAAGTAGAGATCAGGACAATGATGATTATGAAGAAAGGCTAGAATTGTAACAGAATGAGGTGGAGGTGGACAACTAAACGGGATTGGGAAGGAAACATGCTACCTTAGAAGAGACCACTCTGACATGTGGTATATATTTACGTAAAACTTTCCCTCCCAGCTGGAGTAGATGTAGGCAGAAGTAAGTGCCTGAGAAGGTAGGGAAAAACTGGCTAGAATTATCATCAAAACCAGTGCTTCTGAGCATACTCAATCTGAGATTATGATTTTTGACTGAAAGATTCTGAATAGGTAATTAAATTAGTGAATTTTTTCTCTCTTGTTTAGTTATATGTATGTTTAGACAGTTATGTATATGGTTAGGCACAATCTACATCCAGGGAGGCAGCAGTCAAGAAATCAAAAGACTTGGGGGAGAGGTGGGCAAGGAGGAAAATGTGCAACAATGAATGAATGGGGGGGGAATTAAATGGAAAGAATATGCTGTAAAAAAGTATATATGTTGCATTAAAATCATTAATAAAAACATTTTAGAAAAGGAAAAAATCAAAAGACTTGTCACATTGGACAAATGTGATGTCAAGGACCTCTTTTTTAAAAAAAAGTGAAAGCAAAGACAATGGTGGGAAGGTGGAAGCAGAAGACTGAGGATGCGCAGGAGGTTGTTAATTATGGAGTTGAACAATTTGATGGGTGGAGGGGTTAAGGAAATGGGAAGGATCTTGTGTGAAGAACAATGTATTTGAAATTTGTAAATAAACCAGCATAAAATTTAAAAAGAAAAAGAAGGCAAAGATAGAAAAAATATACGTCAGAGAGAAAGAATGGATGAGACAGGATGCTCTCTGGAAGTGAAGGTATATAGACTCAAGGCCCTCTTTAAAGTGCTAGAATAGCAAGGTTGTAAGTTTAAAGTCTAAAGTGCACCAGATCTAAGCAATGACATTTTTAATTGCTTTGTATGCATCTGAAAGTTGGACCATGAATAAGGAAGAACTAATGCCTTTAAATAGTGGTGTTGGAGAAAAGTATTGACTATATCACGGACTACCAAAAGAACAAACAAATCTGTCCAGTGGGAGGTGCAACCAAGTGCAACCTCATAGTCAAGGAGGTGAAATGTCATCTAACATATCTTGGGCTTATTGTCATTAGAGTCCAGTCCTTGGGAAAGGACATCATGCTGGGAAAGGTAGAGGGCCAGTGAAAGAAAGGAAGACCCTCAACAAGCTGGACTGACACGGGGGACTACTAGCATGAAGGAGATTGTAATGATGATGGATGTTAGGCAAGGTTCTGATTTGTTGTTCATAGGTCACTGTGAGTTGTAGTCTACTCGACTTTACCTAACAATAACTACTACCATTTTAGACACTTATCTCTTTCTTCCTGTCTGTTAAAGTTTGATTTCTTTTTCTTGGGGCTCTGCCATGAGGTATAATTAATTATAGTATCCTCTTGTTCAATTATTGGCCCTTTAATCATTATACAATACCCTTGCTTATCACTTATGCTGGGTTTTGCCTTAACAATTATTTTATAAAAAATTAATTATTGCCATTCTGAGTTAAACTAAAAAAATCTCATTGTCTCTAGGAATCTGCTTATAGTTGACCCTTCACTGGGATTCCAAGGCTATAAATCCTTTGAGATGAGATTGTCCACCTTTCTGCTTTGGAGCCACAGGTGGTTTTAAACCACCAAAGAGGTGTGGCCTTTGGGTTGTCAGCATAACTCCTGTGAACTAGACCACCAAAGCCCCCTTAAACTTGGGCCTCATCACTCCCAAACATACTCTCTTGCATGTGCTTTTAGCCAACTTTGCCAACCAGTCCAATACTGATCCTATCGTTCCTGAAAGCTATGGTTAGAAGGCATACATTCCTAAAAGCTGCACTGTATTTCCAGGGAGAGGGAAGTCATCTAAGATGGGCACTCTGTTATGTCAGAGTGTTCAAATGCTTTCACATAAAGCTTGAAAATGATTCACTGACTCGCTTGTCTTTCCACATGAGAGGCAATGTAAGATGATAAGGAACTCAGACTCTGAACCAACATCCATTTGAACTCCTTGTTTAAACATCCACTCTGTCACCAGCTGTATGGCACTCACTGGACAAGTTACTTAGCATTTCTGTACCATCATTTCTCATCATATGTCAAATGTGAGGTGAATGTCCTCACCTCACAGTGTGACTATGAAGATTAAAGAAAATCATTGAACTCTCCTGACCTCTATAACCAGCTCATTTATCAGTGAAATGACTGTTAGTTGAAAAGTTGCATGCCTAGTTTTAAATCAAAGATAAACCTGGGGTTAGAAGTTTAAAAAGTAATAAACTTTTATGACTGCACAGAGAATGATTGGGAGAAAGTTCACATTTCACCAGATAACTTATCAAAAATACTCATTGCCCTCAAGTCAGATCTGACTCACAACTCCCCTCTCCTGGGCTTCTGAAGCTGTAGATTACATGGAAGAGACTGCTCATCTTTCTCCTGAAGAGTGGCTGGTGGATTCAAACTGCCAGGGAGGCACCACCTGTGAGTGAGCAATGCCACCAGTGTTTCCTTAGTGTTCACATACAGATGAATGGATAAAAGCACTTACCTCTTTATCATGTTCCTGGTGTACCAGATGCAAGGGAAAGACTCCTTCAGAAGGGTCTTATAATGCCTGTTCAAATCCCTTCCAGCCAGTGAACATCGGTAATTCCCCACAATCACTCCATCAGGATTTAACATGGGTATCACCTTGAAGATAAAGATGTCTCTCAGGAGCTGGGCATCTGGGGAGTTGCTAAGGATGAAGTCCAAAAAGCCTTTCATAACCCAAGAGCCATTACTCTCCCCAGGGTGGACTCTTGCACTGAAGACCACGGCTTTCTTCGCAGCTGCCTCTTTAGGGCTGCGGGACGGGTTGGTGATGGTGAGCAGGTAGACAGTATTTCCTGCTAAGCTCCTGCATAAAGTACGGAGCTTGCAGAACTGAGATTGCACTGGGTTGTTTACCACTGACAAGAGGTAGCACTGCAAATCAGTGTATGTATACGGATAGAAGTGTGCAAAGAAGCAAGTGTCCTGGTCGTGAGGAAACTGAATGGTCCATGTGAGACAGTAGAAGGGCTGTTGCCTGTCATCTGAATTGTTCTTATAGTACTTGATTTCATTTCCTCCTCTCCTCCAGCCAATGTTATGGACATCGGCATCCAGCTGGGAGTACATGAGTGGCTTCATGCCTGTAGTGTAAAGGCTCTTGGGCTTTAGCAAATTGACAATGGTGAATCTGTAAGTGACATCCTTCCTGGTGTTTTGAACTCGAAAATAAAACCATTGAGTATGCTTATTTGTGTAGAGATCAGGTCGCAAAGTTAGTTCATATTCATATGTGTTGCTGTAATGGAGAAACATTGAAGAACATATCTATAATCTGACATGCTTAAAAAAAAAGCTGAGAAAATATTGCTTTTTTACTACAGAAAGACCTTTGAGATCAAACACTTATTATCTTCTAGTGTACCTAGTTCTCAAACATGCTGGCAAAAACTTAAAAAAGGAAAGTGCAATCTGGATAGTACAGGGAGGGTCCCAAAAATGTATACTGCTATGAAGAGGGAGCTGGGTTCCGAGCTTCTGAAGCTCTGAGCTTCTGGGTTCTCTCCCAGATTGTCAGTGGTGGTTTCTAATCACTTTACTACTTTGCTCTCAAACCTGGCTCACAGTAGAGGGGCTGAAGCCCTGTAAGCTGTCAGCTCCCTCCTAGAGATCACCACCACCTACAGAGACCCTAAAGTCTCCAGGTATAATTTTATCTTGGCTCATCAATTAATTGACTGCAGATGAGGGACTATCTCTGGAATGGACTGATCAATTTGAAGAGGAGGAAAGACAGAAAACCACTAACATGAGGAGAGACATATTCATAGGCAGAATTAAAATGCAAATGGAAAGGGATGTCATTCCTCCCTTCTCCCTCTCTCCCCATCTGCTTGGTAGGCAAGTTTTGGGGGGAAAGGCACTCATTCTCATGATGGGCACAGAAATCTCACTGGAGGACAATTTGGCAATAACTAGTAATACTTAAAAATTTTCAAACCCTTTGACTCAACAATTTCACTTCTAGGAATTTATCCCATAACAACTACAACTATACTATTTAAAAACTGTGTAATTTTTATTGATCCTATTAACTCATTAAAGTAAAAATGAGAAACATTTCCAGTTCCTATCAGTTGACTACAAGGTAAATGAAGTATGGAACATCCCTGCACACATACAATAGAAGAACATACACTATTAGAAACAACTGGGGCGCCGTGGTGGTGGAGTCTGCAGGGAGATGCCTCCTCCCTGGCAGCTCAAACCCACCACTCAGAGAGAGAGAGAGGACAAGCTCCTGTGCGATTTACAAAAGTCTGCTAGAGGATTGGCTCTTAGTTCATTCTGCTCAGTGGCAATGAGTCTGAGGGAAAAACCTTAAAGGGAAAACAAAGCAATTTGTGAAATGGTCTGTGTAACATTCTATTTTAAAACACATACTTGTACTTATGTATTTCAGTCTCTGATTGTTGTCAACCTAGAACCGACTCACAGCTGTCCTCCAATGGTTTCTGAGGCTGTAAACTGCACAGGTTGCTTCTGACTCAAGGGGAGAGGGAGAGATATCTCAAGGGAGGAGATCGCCCACCTTTCTCCCTCAGAGGTGCTGGTGGATTCAAATTGTCAGGGAGGCATGGTCTTTGGGTTAGCAGTGCAACTCCCTAGGGACTATGCCACCAGTGTTCCCTATATTACATGTGTGTTTGCCGTTGAGTCAGAACCGACCCATAGCTGACCCACTAGTGGGTTTTCAGAGGTAGTAAATCAAACAGGAGGAGACTGCCCATCCTTTCCCTGCAAAACATGTGGTATATTCGAACCATGTGCCTATAAACACATAGGGAGAGAAAGGTGTATATGCCACATGGTCAAGAGGAGCTCTGTCAGGTAGGTATAATAATTACAGGGCTTATGTGGGCTTCCCTGCCCCCAATTCTTTTTTTAAAAATGACAATTTGAATGAAAGTTTAAAAAAAATTTTGTTTTTCATTCAACTACCCATACACACTACAATATCCAAAAGGTAACTGTGCTTTTCCCATTCCCTACCTGTAATCTTCACTTCTGTTAATCATAATTCTATCTCTTCCTCATTTATACTTAGGCAAATGCTGCCCTTTTGACCATACCTGTTGGGCTATTCTAAGGAGTGGTGCCTCCCTGCAGTTATTGTTCACCTTACAGGCTTAATTGGTTGAAAGTTCAGCCACATAGGTGTTTTATTCCAGGAAGGCTTGAGCTTTTTAATAAGTATTTTAAATGAACAGCTGTTTCATTTGTCAGTAAAGGGAGCTCTGGTGGCATAACTTGTAGTGAGATGAGCTGCTAACCCAAAGGTCATGTCTCTAGGGCAGTCTGAATCCACCAACAGCTCTGAGGGACAAAGATGGGCAGTCTCCAACAGTGCAATTTACAGCCTTAGAAACCTAACAGAGTGTCAGCTATGAGTAGACTGTGACTTGATTGCAATGAGTTTAAAAAAACCATACATATATATATAATCTCAGAAGAAATACTTCAGGAAATATTTTCCTTGGGGCAAAATGTGTATGCTTTACAATGATTTCATTGTTCTACTTCTCATAAGCATTTACTGTCACTTCTTTTGATCACCTCCTTTTTTTTGCAAATATTCATGACTTTTCATATCATTCCTGAAGATATCTCTGTGTCACTCATCCAATCACCCTCCCCTTAGGAAAGTCCTCTTTCCTACTCACACTCTGACAGCTTTTTGCAGATTTCCACTCTCAAACCTCGATTCAAAGAGCAGTGTGTTATCATCTGGTCCTTGCAACATGACAGTGAATTCCTTGATAACTCGTTTACCTCCCACTCTGGAACTGGTAAAATAGGAACCTTCGGTGGGCACTGCAGATGCGAGAAGACAGATTCAGGCCAGTCTCTACTAAGCATTTAACCATTCAAGAACTATTTACTAGATTCTTGCATATGTTGAGCACTACTTTAGGTTAACAAAAGTGAATATTCACATTCTCAGTGGTCCTTGCCAAGATTTCTAATTTTCAACAAGGTAGGGTTTTGGGTTTTGTTCTTTTTTTTACTTAATTTTTTTGAGAACTACTTTAGGTTAGCAAAAGTGAATATTCAAATTCTCAGTGATCCTTGCCAAGATTTCTGATTTTCAACAAGGTAGGGTTTGGGGGTTTCTTACTTAATTTTTTTTTGCTATTTTCTTTTTTAAAAAATAATTTTAATGAACATTGACAGAGATGTTGGATTTCCATTCATTCATTGCTGCACTTCTCTCCCCGCCCAGCCCTCCCCTCCACCCCAGTTCACTCCTCTCTTTTTAAAGTAAAAGAAACACTCCCTGGTACACAATCCCCCCACATCCCTCCCACCACCCCAAGTACATTACACTATACAACCTTAATTGTGGACTCTTATGATAATGATAATACCCTATCATACATTGCTTTGAAATTATTCTCTCCCTCATCTGTTTCAGTGCGGTGTACACAATTTATCCAGTTTTTTTGTCTTACCCCAACCCTGATATCAGTCCCATTTTACAGCAGTGGCACCGTGCATTATTTGTCCTTTTGCGACTGAGATATTTCACTCAGCATGTCCTTCAGGCTCACCCATTTTGAATACTATTGCATGAGTTCGTTTTTCAATGCAGTGTAGTATTCCATTGTCTGAATATACCACAGCTTCTCTATCCATTGTTTGTTGATGGGCACCTGGGTTGTTTCCAACTCCTTGCTATTGTGAACAGAGCCACGATAAACATGGGTGTGCATATATCTGCTTGGATGTCAGTTATGGTCTCTTTGGGATATATTCCCAGTAGTGGAATTGCTGGGTCAAATGGTACCTCTATTTGCAACTTTTTGAGAAAGTGCCATACCGCCTTCCACAGTGGTTGCACCATTTTACACTTCCACCAACAGTAAATAAGGGTTCCAGTTTCTCTACAACCTCGCCAGCATTTGTTGCTTGCTGTTCTGTTAAATTTTGCTATTCTGACTGGGGTGAGATGGTGTGTGGTATCTCATAGTTGTTTTGATTTGCATCTCCCTTAGAGCTAGGGATTTTGAACATTTCTTCATGTGCTTGTTGGCCATCTGAACGTCTTCTTTGGTGAAGTGTTACTTAATTTTTTTATTCTTTTTAATGAAAGTTTACAGAGATTTAGGGTTTCCAGTCATTCATTGTTGTACTTTTCTCCCTGCCCACCCCTCCACCAAATTCACTCTTCTCCTTGAAAAGAAAAACTCTTTCATTGTTATGCAATCCCTCCCCCAAGTCCACTCCACTATGCAGGCTTCACTCTGGACGTCTGTAATGACAATACCCATTCATATATCCCTTTTAAACAGATCTTTCCCTCACCTGTATCAATGCAATATACCTCATTCCTCCCCTCCTTTTCTGTCTTCTCGTGTGTGTGTGTGTGTGTGTGTGTACCGTCAAATCAGATCTGACTGGTACAGGAGGAAATTGTCCCTCCTTCCCCGGCACAGCATCTGGTGGATTCAAATCGTGAGCCTCTGGGATTGTAGTTGCAACTCCTTGCCACTAGGCCACCAGAGCCCCCCTTCTGTCTTCTCTAAACCCTGATGTCAGTCCCGTTTTACAAGAGTGGCCCTATGCAATATTTGTTCTTTTGTGACTGAGATAGTTCACTCAGAATAATGTCCTCCAGGGTCACCCATTTTGCATAATCTTTCATGAGTTCTTTGTTTTTCAATGCTGCATAGTATTCCATTTTGTGGATATACCAGAGCTTCTCTATCCATTCGTTTGTTGATGGGCACTTGGGTTGTTTCCAGCGAACAAAGCCACAATAAACATGGGTGTGCACAACAATGTAGAGGTTTTTTTACATCTGTCAAGAGAATTAAGAACTTTTCTCTTTGTTGCACTGACACCCTTGACATAGCAAATACCTGAATTCATTAAATCTCAAATTTAAAGGATGTTGTTGTTATTATGTGCCATTGAGTTGCCTGCAACTGATAGTGAGCCTATGGACAGCAGCTCTGAATTCTGCTCTATCCTGAGTTAGTCTCACAGTCTCTGACACATCTACCCTTTTCCCCCAGTTACTGTGTCAATCCATCTCATCTGGGGTCTTCTTCTCTTGGGCTGTCCCTCCACCCTTCCAAGCATGATGTCTTTCTCCAGGGTCTGGTCCCTCCTAGTCACATGCCAATGTATATGAGACAGAGCTTCAAAATCCTTGTCTCCAAGGAACAGCTTGGTTTCACCCTCTCCTGGATAAACCCTGTTAATGATTTTGGCACTTTGTTTCATTCTCTTCTCCAGCACCAAAATTCAAAGGCATCAATTCTTCTGTCCTCTTTGGTCATTGCCCAGCTCTCTGATGCATAGCAAGTAATTGCAAAGAATATGGCTTTAATCAGTCCTACCCTAGTCTCCAAACTGACACTTTTGCTCTTCAGCACTTTTCAGAAGTCCCTGACAGCAGCTTTCCCCAGAGCACTTTGTCTTTTGATTTCTCGACTGATGGTACAAGAGTGCAAGCTGAAACTGTTAACCCTGTCAATATTTTCTGTATCTATCATGGTGCTTCCAATTGACCCATTGGTGAGAATCTTTATTTTCTTGATGTTGAGTTTCAATTCATACTGAAGACTGATGTCCTTGACCTTCTGCAGCAAATGCTTCAGGTTCTCAGTTTCAGCATGCAAGGTTGTGTTAGCTGCTACAGGTTGCTGACAAGTCTTCCTCCAATCCTGATGTCACATTCCTTCTCATAAAGTCCAGCCTCCCACATGTAAACTGAAAAGGTATAGAGACAGGACACATCCCTGATGCACTCATTTCCTGATTTTGAACTATGCAGTGTTTCCTAGCTCTAAGGACTGCTTCCTCGTCCACATATAGGTTTCACATGAACACAATCAAGCATTCTGGGATTCCCATTCTTTTCAAGGTTAGCCACAATTTGTTGTGATCCAGAGTCAAATACCTACGCATAGTCAATGAAACAGATTAAGATATTCCTCTTGCACTCTTTGCTTTCACCCAAGATCCATCTGGCATTGGGGCTAATGTCTCTGGTGCCACTCTTTCTTCCAAACCTGGACTGTATTTCTGGTATTTCTCTGTTGATGTACTGTTCTTGTCATTTTTGGATAATCTTCAACAGGATTTTGCTTGCATGTGATACTAGTGATACTGTCTGCTAATTTCTGCACTCTGACAGGTCACCCTTTTATTTTAAATGTTTACAGTTGAGTGGAGCAAGGTACAATTTTTTTCTTATTTTTAAATTTTTTAATTGAGATTTTATTGTAAGTTTATAAAGAACTTGGATATCCATTCATTCATTGTTGCACATTTTCCTCCCTGCCCACCCAGTGGAATAAGATATGTTATTTCAACTACTTTTGCTTTGGGATCTGAAAATATCTGCAATTTTATTATAGAAAAAGTACATATAGTAGCTATTCACTAATTTTAAAATAGAAAAGTATACTTTATGCACTAATTTTAAAATAGAAAAGTATACTCTATGCAATTTTTTACTATCCTTTCAGACTGAAATATAATGAAAACAGATGTTTGTAAATAGTTGACATAGGTAAATTTGCTTAAGAACCAAACTATCAGTTATTAGTTTTGAAAATGGAGCTAAAATGAGAAATTATTAGATTTATCTTACATTGCAAACATAGGTGATAATCAAAATATCTTTTTAATCCTTGGAATAATAAAGATGCAAGTGTTGATAATTTTGGGGGAAGATTAGTAATTCTTGGCAAACTCCAGGAAACAATCTAGATGACAACTTTGAGCTCTGCAGTTATTTATGCTAAATTATTTGTGTTTGATAGTTTTCCCAAGCTTTTATCTCATACTTGCATAATATCTAGAAGATCCTATTTTGCTTTTCTGTTAACTAATGAAAAATTTTTAGATCTTTGATAATGAATCAGCGAATGATCCAGTACTTCTTCACATTTATCACCTTAAGTTCCACATTCTTCCCAGCATTTATTTTATTAAAATGTTTTTATATCTATTCTATGGTTATGATTCACTATATTTGCATATAAGTACCTAATTTACCCAGTACCATCTGTAGAAAGCACTATCCTTTCATAAGTTGCATTTTTTTTTTTAAACCAATTTACTAAGGTAAAGGCTTACTTTGGAATTCTTAATTCTGTTCTAATGAACTGCTCTCACTGTTTGGTATGTTTTCATTCACCTTAAAGTTATTTTAAGAAGAATGTATTCTGCTGTTGGTGATGTCCCATATATGTGTTAAATCTAGTTACAGTGTTGCTCAAGTTCTCTGTCTTATCGTTTCCTTGTTGATCTGTCTATATCTCCTATTACTGAAGGTATTAAAAGTTTCCAACTATTACTGTAACACTATCTTTCCCTTCAATTCTGTAACTTTGTTTCACATTATTTTGGAACTCTGCTTCTGGTGCATATATGTTCTTAGTAGTTCTATCTTTTTTAATGCATCCTTATATAATTATTTCTTTTTTTCTTGTTATGTACCATTGAACTGGATCCGACTGGCACAGGAGGAGATTGCCCTTACTTCCCCAGAGGAGCATCTGGTGGATTCATACCATGTTTCTTCAGGATTGCAGCACAGCTTTTTGCCACTAGGTCACCAGAGCTACCTCCCTTATATCATTATAAAAGACAATCTCTTATAAAAAATTTTTACTTGTAGTTCATTTTGTCTGATATCAGCATAACCAACTCAGCTCCCCGTGGTTACTATCTGCATAAAATATCTTTTCCCACTTTTTACTTTCAACTTGTGTCATTGGATCAAATATAAGTCTTTTGTAGACAACATATCTCCTTTTTAGGTAAAGATAACATATAGTTAGATATTTCTAAATAAACTTGTCCAGTCTCTTGCTTTTAATTTGGAGAGTTTAAACTATTTACATTTGAAGCAATTAATTATTACTTTTCTCCATTTCTTTTCTATAAGTCTTTGTTTCTCAATTCCTCCAATGTTGTTGTTGTTGTTGTTACGTGCCGTCGAGTC